>NC_134555.1:21753912-22053912 GCF_025594145.1 Primulina tabacum | reverse complement strand
AGGTAGTTTCTACTGTCTTCAACTAGTACTCTTGCAAATCCATATGTAACAAGGCCTTCTTGAAAATAACATTTACAGAACTTCAAAAATCAACAAAAATCCTCATTATATCATAATTAGCCACCCAGGCTTGAATTACCAGGACATCATTATGAGGAAGACTAACTAACACCCTTGAGATACTTCGGGCCGAAGCTGATAACCACCTCATTCCTTTTCGTTACCTCCACCGCCAAACATTCCCTCCTACCTCGGGCCTGTCGAGCCTGGTTAGAATCTCCAAATGTGGAGCCTCCAAAAATCATATTTATTACTCCTAGTGTAAGGGATGAAGCTATCTTATTCTCGGGCTCTTGATTCCTCCCCCTACTAGGGGCACATCTTGAATCTTACCGAGCACTGGTCCTAGCTGTGGAGTTGCCCAAGGTGGCAATCTCGACCTCTTATTTGATGGACTATATCCCAGGGTAGTATGCGGGACGTAATCTCTTTTCATCATTCGGAAATCCTCTGTGTTATGAAAAAACACTTTATACAGAGTACAATATCCCTTCTTCTCGGGTCTAACACGCTGCGGATTGCGATTCAGATCTTGCGATCTTTCTACGCTGCATTCTTCAACATCTCGGCCCCGGGTAATTTTTAAAGGCACATGATGATAAAAATGCCCGAGTTCGACCCTTCTATGTCCTCTTTCTTCGGGGCTAGACAAACGTTCACCCATCTCCATCCTTAAAGCCTCCCTCTTTTGCTTCTGGGCTTCTTCCATACTGATGTATTTCTCCGCCCTGAGCCACAAGATCTTCAAAGTCCAAAGGGCGTTCTCTTGGGTAGAGATCCGAAAAACTCCCCCTCCCTCTTCGGCTTCTGGGCGTGCTCTTGGTTACATATCCAAAGGAACTCGATCAATTTTTCGGATGTACGCCCTCAGTGTTTCTTCAGGGCTCTATTTTAGTTCAAATAGACTGAAATCCGTTCTTTTATACATATTGTTGCTGCCGAAGTGGTGTAAGAACATTTTTTGAAAGTCTTCGAAAGACAGAATGCTTTGAGGGGACAATTATTCAAACAACCTCTGGGCTGAGTCCACCAGAGTAGTTAAGAACACTTTGCACTTGATTCTATCCCCATTGCAATGCAGCAAGGCCATATTCTAAAATCGGGCTAAATTTTCCTCGAGATCAGTACTGCCATCATAATCCTTGATCTTCGCAGGTTTGAAATGCCCGGTAAGAGGTTCTCGGATGATGGTATCAAATAAATGGCATCCCTTATTGATTAGCCGAGCATTATTTCGGCTTCCCATCTGCCCCTCCAAAATATTCATCTTCTGCCTCAACTCCTCCAACTCCTCAGTCACAATGGGAGACTTGGAACTAGCACTAGACTCCCTCTCCTCTAATCTCACCTTCTCCTCTCTCGCCTCTTGATCTCGCTCCTGCTCCCCTTCAGGCGGACTAGCATGAAGAGAAGGGGCCTTTCTTGCTACGGCCTTTTCAACGGTGTCGGAGATAATCCTAGCCAACTCCTGAGGTGACAAAGTAATAATAGATGGAGGTCCTGTGAGTGGAGGACCACCTTGACCAGTTATAATTGGATTATATCCAAGGGCAGGAAAAGTATCTTGATTAGTCCTTTTGGTAGGAGCCATATATTCATCTTAAGCTCAATTACCTACAGACAGCGCCAATGAAGTGATCCGAGTGAATTAGGTGAGCTGGGTCGGGGCAATCCACCGAATGGTATGAAAGTTGCTTTGAAAATGAGCAAGGGAGATATCTTAATGATTACGGCTTCAACCGGAACCTGCAAAAGAAGAAATGAACTCGAGAATGGGAGCCGGAGGGGTGTCCGGCGTAACCACTTCCAGCTTAAGTTAGCAGCTGAAGATGAAGGATAAAGTATGTATATGTGAGCATATACGTGAGTGCCAAGAGCTCTATAATCAGAGAATGTGAATTATTCAAATGCAAAACATACCTGCTATTTATAAGAGAAAATCATAAGATTATCTTGCTTTCAGTACCTACTTACTAATTAAGGTAATATGGCTGCCCATACCATACTTCTTACAACTTGTTCTAACACGCCAACCCCAGTGGTTCTGACATTAATGATTATCAACCATAAGGTAGCCCATACTGCTGCATTCGAGAGAAGTTCTATTTTCGAAGTAGCTCGGGTAGAATGCCTCTCAGAGCTTGTATGAAAGCCCGGCCTTTGATAACTAGGGGAGAAAATGTCTCGGGCATTCACCCTGCCCGGTTTCTGAAAAACTTCTTCTGCAAAATTACCATGATTTTGGGTATCCATATCAGGATCTTACGAGGGTATCAATTTGTTATCAAAAAGTAGTATCAAATTGCAGTCGTCGTCGAGATCATTTCCAATATGTGTATTGATACCCCATAAGGATCCAGGTCAACATTAACCCGCTTTGTTACTTGGATGGCCGAGATCATAACTCATGTGCAGGTTAAAGTTTTAGTGGGGACCCGGACGCTAATCATGTTCTTAATCGTCATTGAGACTATTTAATCAATTATAATAAACAGGGTCTAAACTTTTTCTTTTTTTTTTAAAGAGTTGCGGAACGTAGTGAAATAAAACTCATATACATCTCAGTATAAAATAAAGTACAAGTCCTGTACCGTCTACAAATCAGTAAAAACTAAGGTTCAACATCTAATTATCAAGTGTCAAAACCCTATATACAACAAAGCCCGAAGTCTCCACTCTATCACGATCTCTCCTCATCTCCTGGACCCTGATCCTGTCCCACCTGTTGTCATGTACACATACAAACAAGACAACAGCCGGATAATTCTGGTGAGAAATACATCCAAGTATAAATCAACGAACATGTAACAGATAACAGTAATATATATCAAAGTCTGAAAACATAATCAATATAAAACTGTCAATCGTACTCGTGACTTCACGACTCAGACTAGACTCAATGCTAGTCTAGGGATCCCGGTTTCCAGATGTGGTATTCCTATATCGACAAACAGTAATAGAAGAAACTCCGATTCTATCCATGTCGATATAACCAAACATCCAGTGTCTTGACCTAACCGTCACAGACTTTGGCGTTTTCACCAATTTCCTATCTTGTGACATCGTGCAATGTGCCCATGGCGATCCCACCACTATCAGGCGCTTCTGTCACAAGATCACTCGTTTAGTACTCGTCGAATACATGCTTCCTATAAATCAATAGAACAAGCATATCAAATTAAATCAATAAACACAATCATAATAATAAGTATTTGATTTTGGGAAACTCAAGTATATCATACTATATTCGAGTCAATCTCCCGGTAACACATTGACTTATACCTTTCGTCTGTAGTCTTGGTCTGAAGAAATATCAGTTCTAAACTCAAGACTGTCTCTGTAAATCTGAAACGACATATCGAGAATCATAATATCAACTTCCATTCTCAATTCAATACTGAATCTGATTAATCTTAATTTAATTAAAATCATCGGCATAACGGCACAATCTCAATATCCCCGTAAATACCATATCAACAAATATCAATTACAAATCATAACCCATATCCGATACAATTTGTAATCAATCAATAATCTAAATCTGTCCGGTTTTCAGTCCATATAATCAGAAATTCATAACAATTCTATAATCAATCTGTTCTTCGATTTGACTTCAATTCTACGATGTGTAGTATTCCCAGAACACATAATAATGATCAAATAATAATTTATCCAATATCATAATTTCAAATGATAATAGAACTCAATAAATCTTACGTCCAGTTGTAGCTGTCGATGAGAGGATCACAGAACTGTGTCCGAATTTAAATTCTGATAACCGAATTTGCCAAAATCGAAATTCTACATTACGAATAACTTTGAGGGAAATTTGCTCTGGAGTTCTCGATTCTTTCTTCTAAAGTTTGAGGGAAATAACATTATATATATATATATCAAGTTGCATGTAATGGACATGTGGCTCATCCTTTGCAAAACACGTCTCGCGCATATGTGCGACATCACTCGGCGCATATGCGTGAGACAGTATGTCTCGGCGCGTAGCTCGCACAGCCCCTCGCGCATATGCGCGCCCTTACTCGGCGCATATGCGCGAGGCCCTTGTTCATTTTGCCCAACTCTCGGGTACCCTCGCGCATGTGCGTGGATACACGTCGCGCATGTGCGCGAGGTTCTCTGGACATCTCGCGCATATGCGCGCTCCCCGTCGCGCATGTGCGCCCACTTCTCTGGAGTTGACTTTGAACCCTCGCCCTGATCGCGCATATGCGCGCACACCCACCGCGCAAATGCGCGAGACCCTCTGCCCGTTTTGCGCATGTGCGCGTCTCATGTCGCGTATGTGCGCGAAAGGCACTATCCTCGCACATACAACTTTTCATGCTGAATCTAATCGTGTCCCAATTAATCCTCTCATAATCATATCAAATTATAAATCAATAATTACAGATGACTAGGATTAAATTCTCGAGCATTACATTTCTCCCCTCCTAAGATACGATTTCGTCCTCGAAATCACAGGCAATCAATCATATCAATAAGAAGGAATGTAATAGAAACGGAATAGGAACTTACATCAATGAAACAATGCTGCAAATTCCTGTCTCATGTCTGATTCAGTCTCCCAAGTAGCTTCTTCAATGCCATGACAAGTCCATTGAACTTTTACAAGCGGAATTGTCTTTGTTCTGAGCTATTTTTCTTTACGATCGATAATCCGAATCGGTTTCTCGACATAACTCAATGTCTCATCCAGCTCGGTCTCGTCTGGCTGCATAATATGAGATTCATCGGGGAGATTCTTCCGTAGCATAGATACATGGAAGACGTTATGTATCCCTGATAATGAAGGCAGTAATGCGAGTCGATAGGCACGATCTCCTATCTTTTCGAGAATTTCATATGGACCAACGTATCGTGGGGACAACTTTCCTTTCTTGCCATATCTGACAACTCCTCATAAAGGTGAAATTTTCAAAAATACTCTGTCTCCTGCCTCAAATACCAACGGTCGACGTCGAATGTTGACATATTTGGCTTGTCTGTCCTGTGCTGCCTTCATTCTTTTCTGAATCAGTTTCACTTTTTCAGTCATATCTCTGATCATATAGGGTCCAGTCTCGGGAACCTCAGAGATATCATCCCAAAACAGAGGGGATCGACATTTCTTTCCGTACAATGCTTCAAATGGAGCCATCTCAATACTCGTCTGATAGCTATTATTGTACAAAAACTCGCAGAGTGGCAATGCATCATGCCAATTAGTGCTATAGTTAAGCACTACCGCTCTCAGCATATCCTCCAGTGTCTGAATCGTTCGTTCTGACTGTCCGTCAGTCTGGGGGTGATATGCGGTTCTCAGATGTAACTTCGTTACCTAGAGCATGCTGCAAACTCTGCCAGAAGTGCGAAGTAAACCGAGGATCACGGTCTGAAACAATCGACTTCGGCACTCCGTGCAATCTAACCACTTCTCGGACATAAAAATCGGCCATCTGGTCATATCTGTATGTCATTTTGTATGGAATAAAACATGCAGATTTGGTCAATCGATCAATCACGACCCAAATCGCATCACCACCTCTGGAGGATCTTGGTAATTGCGTCACAAAATCCATGGAAATGTGATCCCATTTCCATTCAGGAATGGACAAACTCTGTAACAATCCTCCTGGTTTCTTTCTTTCAGCCTTCACCTGTTGGCAATTCAGACACTTGGCTACAAATTCAGTAACATCAGATTTCATCATGTTTCCACCAATACTGTGTCTTCAAATCATTATACATTTTACTACCACCAGGATGAATGCTAAAACGACTGTTGTGCGCTTCTGTCAGTATTCGTTGTCTCAATTCTGAAACATTTGGCACAACAATACGATTATTCACATACAAAGTACCGTCACGAATCTGATACTCTGACTGATGTCCAGCTCTGACCATAGCAATCAAATTCTGTACGTTCTGATCAACTTTCTGTGCTTCTTTGATTTTCAATATCAATTCTGGTTCAGCTCGAATTGCACATAATCTCAGAGGCTGACAATCTGTTTCAAAGGCTAATCCAGACAAACAGCAATATTCTATCAAGTTGGAAACACCAATCGTCGACAAGGATAAAGAACATACCTTTCGACTCAGTGCATCTGCTGCTGCATTAGACTTTCCTGGGTAATATTTGATTTCACAATCAAAATCCTTCAATCAATTGAGCCATCTTCGTTGCCTCATATTCAACTCGGATTGTGAAAACAGATACTTCAAGCTCTTGTGATCAGAATAAATCTCAAACTTTTCACCGTACAGATAATGTCGCCATATCTTCAAAGCAAAGACAATGGCCGCCAATTCAAGATCATGAATTGGATAACGAGATTCATGGGGCTTCAACTGTCTTGAGGCATAAGCGATCACGTGCCCTCGCTGCATCAAAACACAACCCAATCCTCGGTGAGATGCATCACAATAAACCACAAAATCGCTAGTACCAGACGGAATAGTCAACACCGGAGCACTGGTCAACCTCTTCTTCAATTCCAGAAAACTGGATTCACAGTCTTCGGTCCAAACAAACGGTGCATTCTTTTTAGCCAAATGTGTAATCGGCTTGGCAATGCTGGAAAAATCTTTAATAAAACGTCGATAATATCCTGCCAAACCCATAAATTTGCGAATTTCTGGCACAGATGTTGGTCTCGGCCAAGAAATCACGGCTTCAACCTTACTGGGATCAACAGAAATACCATCTCCGGATATAATGTGACCCAGAAATACTACCTGTTTCAACCAAAACTTGCATTTCGACAGTTTAGCATATAACTTCTCAGCCCTCAGAATTTTCAACACAGTTCTCACATGATTAGCATGCTCAATCATATTCTTTGAATAAATCAAGATATCATCAATGAATATGATAACAAAATCATCCAGGTATCTCTGAAATATGCGGTTCATCAACCCCATAAATACCGCTGGTGCATTCGTCAAACCAAATCGCATGACAATAAATTCATAGTGTCCATACCTTGTTCTGAATGCTGTCTTCGAGATATCAGAATCCCTGACTCTCAGCTGATGGTATCCAGATCTCAGATCGATCTTGGAATATACGGATGAACCTTGCAACTGATCAAACAAATCATCAATGCGAGGCAAGGGATATTTATTCTTTACCGTTGCTGTTTTCAGTTGCCGGTAATCGATACAGAGTCTCATTGAACCGTATTTCTTTCGAACAAACAGTACTGGAGCACCCCAAGGAGACACACTCGGTCTGATATACCCCTTGGCCAGTAAATCCTCCAACTATTCTTTCAACTCTTTCAACTCAATCGGTGCCATTCTGTACGGAGCCCTCGAAATCGGAACTGTACCTGGCATCAACTCAATGGTGAAGTCTATCTCTCGAATCGGAGGCAAACTAGGAATCTCATCTGGAAAGACATCAGCAAACTCACACACCACTAGCAAATCTGCCAATGATGGACTCGATTTCAGTAAATCAACTGAATAGACAAGGAAACCTTCCGCTCCTTTCTGTAACAATCGAGTCATAGACAATACGGATATCAAAGGAATTCTAGATCGAGAACCCTTACCGTAGAATTTCCACTCATCAGCCATCTCAGGTCTGAATCTCACAATCTTGTGGAAACAATCGACAGTAGCCCTGTACTTGGTCAACATATCGATACCGATAATACAGTCAAAATCAGACAACCCAAGTACAGTACAGTCTAACTCAATTTCATGCCCATCATACTGCAGTATACAATGTTTAACAGACTTCACTGATATCAAACCTGTCCTCAACGGAGAAGAGACAGACACTACCGCAGACAATGACTCAATAGGCAGAGAATGCATCAAAGCAAATCTCTCAGATATAAATGTATGTGATGCACCAGTATCTATCAATACATATGTAGGATAACAAAAAATAAAACAGTTACCTGAAACAACATCGTCAGGTGCCTCCTGTGCTTTCTCCTTAGTAAAAGCGAATACTCTGGCCTGCTGTCTCGGAGGCTGGCTCACTGTCTAGCTTCCTCCTGGCCTCTGCTGTGACTAAGTAGACGGTGCTGGTTGGAAAGAATGAACAGCAGATGGTCGTCTCCCGGTTTGAGCCACTAATCCAGATGACTCTGCTGCCTGGGATCCCTGTGCACCTCTCTGGGGACATACTCGGGCAAAATGTCCCTCCTGTCGACATATACGACAAGAGCCAAACACTCCTCGGCACTGCTCATTGGAATGCTTCCCTCGACAAGTCCTGCAATAAGGTCCTGTATAACTTTGGCCCTGTCCAGTCTATCTCGAACCACCAGAACTGGAAGAAGTACTACCAGACTTCTTGAACTGCTTTCCCATAGCTTTCAGGAAGTCTTTCTTTCCACTACCACCGCCACCGCTCAAATCGAGGAGGGGGTTGTCCTGGTCTCGGTGCTGGAGACACAAACGAAGCTCCTCTCTGTCTTATCAGATCGGCTTCGGCTCCCTTGGCTCGGTTCAGGGCATCAGTGAAATTATTCGGTCGCCCTGTGTTTACCAATGTAAAAATCTCTGGATTCAAACCATTGATGAACTGACCAGGAATAGCTTCTTCATTCTGGGCCACGTGCGGAGCAAATCGCAACAAAGTAGAGAACTTAGTCACATATTCCTCAATGTTTAGCTACCCCTGCCTCAAGTTGGCAAACTCCGCTCCCTTATCCTTCCTATACGACACTGGAAAGAACCTCTGATAGAATTCAGTTCTAAAGACATTCCAGGTAATAGTCGTACCTCGATGCTCCAATGCCAGCTTTGTGGTAATCCACCAGTTCTTTGCCACATCATGCAACTGGTGCCCTATCAGTTTCACTCTCTTCTCATCAGTATAGTCCAAAGACTCAAACAGCATCTCGATATCATCTAGCCAACTCTCACAATCCACTGAATTCTCAGTACCCTTCAGAGTTGGTGGATGAAATGACTGAAATCTTTTCAATAATGTCTCCATAGGAGTGACTGTAACGTCCATAGGAGGATTCGAAGTACTACCCTGTTCTGGTACTCTTCGGGGAGGCATATCTGATAATCAGAAGGGTTAGCAACCAAATACACAAATATGTTTCAATCCTCCTCCGATCATCTTACTGCTGATCCAGAATCGGTGCTGATTCATTCTGAATAACACATGTTTTCACATCAAGTCAGATAAACAGATAAACATGCATTATAAAGCAGTAAATCATGCTAGCAATCAAAAGCAGGAAAGAACACACCTTCTACCCCGCTCCCTAGTTCCTATCTCAATTTAAAGGATATATCGCTCTGATACCACCTGTTGTGGGGACCCGGACGCTAATCATGTTCTTAATCGTCATTGGGACTATTTAATCAATTATAATAAACAGGGTCTAAATTTTTCTTTTTTTTTTTTAAAGAGTTGCGGAACGTAGTGAAATAAAACTCATATACATCTCAGTATAAATAAAGTACAAGTCCTGTACCGTCTACAAATCAGTAAAAACAAAGGTTCAACATCTAATTATCAAGTGTCAAAACCCTATATACAACAAAGCCCGAAGTCTCCACTCTATCACGATCTCTCCTCATCTCCAGGACCCTGATCATGTCCCACCTGTTGTCATGTACACATACAAACAAGACAACAGCCGGATAATTCCGATGAGAAATACATCCCAGTATAAATCAACGAACATGTAACAGATAACAGTAATATATATCAAAGTCTGAAAACATAATCAATATAAAACTGTCAATCGTACTCGTGACTCCACGACTCAGACTAGACTCAATCCTAGTCTAGGGATCCCAGGTTTCCAGATGTGGTATTTCTATATCGACCAACAGTAATAGAAGAAACTCCGATTCAATCCACGTCGATATAACCAAACATCCAGTGTCTTGACCTAACCGTCACAGACTTTGGCGTTTTCACCAATTTCCTATCTTGTGAAATCGTGCAATGTGCCCGTGGCGATCCCACCACTATCAGGCGCTTCTGTCACAAGATCACTCGTCGAATACATGCTTCCTATAAATCAATAGAACAAGCATATCAAATCAAATCAATAAACACAATCATAATAATAAGTATGTGATTTAGGGAAACTCAAGTATATCATACTATACTCGAGTCGATCTCCCGGTACCACATTGACTTACACCTTTCGTCTGTAGTCTTGGTCTGAAGCAATATCAGTTCTTAACTCAAGACTGTCTCAGTAAATCTGAAACAACATATCGAGAATCATAATATCAACCTTCCATTCTCAATTCAATACTGAATGTGATTAATCTGAATTTAATTCAAATCATCGGCATAACGACACAATCTCAATATCCCCGTAAATACCATATCAACAAATATCAATTACAAATCATAACCCATATCCGATACAATCTGTAATCAATAAATAATCTAAATTTGTCCGGTTTTCAGTCCATATAATCAGAAATTCATAACAATTCTATAATCAATCTGTTTGACTTCAATTCTACGATGTGTAGTATTCTCAGAACACATAATAATGATCAAATAATAAGTTCTCCAATATCATAATTTCAAATGATAACAGAACTCAATAAAACTTACGTCAAGTTGTAGCTGTCGATGAGAGGATCACAGAACTGTGTCCGGATTTAAATTCTGATAACCGAATTTGCCAAAATCGAAATTCTACAGTACGAATAACTTTGAGGGAAATTTGCTCTGGAGTTCTCGATTCTTTCTTCTGAAGTTTGAGGGAAATAACATTATATATATATATATATATATCAAGTTGCATGTAATGGACATGTGGCTCATTCTTTGCAAAACACGTCTCGCGCATATGCGCGACATCACTCGGCGCATATGCGCGAGACAGTATGTCTCGGCGCGTAGCTCACACAGCCCCTCCAGCATATGCGCTTTTTACTCGGCGCATATGCGCGAGGCCCTTGCTCATTTTTCCCAACTCTCGGGTACCCTCGCGCATGTGCGTGGATACACGTCGCGCATGTGCGCAAGGTTCTCTGGACATCTCGCGCATATGCGCGCCCCATGTCGCGCATGTGCGCTCATTTCTCTGGAGTTGACTTTGAACCCTCGCCCAGATCGCGCATATGCGCGCACACCCACCGCGCATATGCGCGAGACCCTCTGCCCGTTTCGCGCATGTGCGCGAAAGGCACTGTCCTCGCACATACATCTTTTCAGGCTGAATCAAATCGTGTCCCGATTAATCCTCTCATAATCATATCAAATTATAAGTCAATAATTACAGATTACTAGGATTAAATTCTTGGGCATTACAAGTTTCCTACAGACGTGAGCAAGGCTTCTCGTCCCAGGCATTGTGGCTCTGCCCGGGCACTCTACCAACAGTCCGGGCCCTCACGCAACCCGGGCAGTCAAGAGCCCAGGCTGTCTTATGAGTTCTCGGGTACATTACCACTTGGGCAACCTCGAGAATTTCACCACACTCAAGTATGATTGATACAAGCTGTCTAATCTTTCAGGACTACTTGGACTTGGAGTGTCCTAGAAATCATCAGAAGCTACAAGTATGGGTACCCGACTTGACATATTCAGTAGGTGTCTCTGGAATCAAGGTACCTACCCCATTTTTTACTATAAATAGCAGGTATTAATGTCATTTATAGATTCTAAATTCTTTGAACTCTAAGCATTACACATATTTTCTCTCAAATATTTCTTGTGTTCATCTTCAACCTGCTGACTTTAGCATCGGAGTGGCCATGCCGGACACCCCTCCGGCGCCCATTCACGAGTTCTTTTCATTGTTTGCAGGTGCTACCACAACCATTATCCTCACTCAAAATTCCCAAACATTATAAATTGGTTATCTGATCCGTTGGAGCTTCTTACGCGGCTCACCCATTTCAGCGTGATTACATCATTGGAGCCATCTGTGGGAAACTTGAGTTCAAGATGTTGATATGGCTCGTACGAGAAGAACCAACAAAGATAATTCTCGCGCACCGGATGATGGAGAGCAGACTTCAAGAAAAGTTGGTGTTAATAACACCAGACCAAATCTGATTACTTTGACCCCGGAAGAGTTGCAAAAGATTGTATCCGATGCCATAAAGCAAGCTATGGACAGGAAAGAAGTTTCTCATCATTGTATAGCACCCGGGGATAGAAAGGAGTAGGAGTAGGAGATGAGGGAGGAGGAGCTGAGAGGAGAAGATGAGGAATCCAGTGCCGGATCCAAATCTCCTACCATGGCGGAAGAGTTGTTGGAGTTGAGACAGAAGATGAAGGTGCTGGAAGGACAGTTGGAAAATAGGGGCACTTCTCGGGCAGTCACCAGGGGATGCCCGTTTGCGGAAATCATTGTCCGGGAACCTCTTCTCGAGAATTTTAAACCGGCCAAAATAAAGGATTATGATGGCGATGCAGACCACGAGGAACACTTGGTCAGATTTGAGAATATGGCCATGCTGCACTGTTACACTGATAGAATCAAGTCTAAGGTGTTCATGAAAACATTGGTGGATTCGGCTCAAAGGTGGTTCGAGGGTTTGGCTCCTCAAAGTATTAGCTCTTTCAAAGACTTTCAAAAGGTGTTCTCAAACCATTTCAGCAGCAGCAAAAAATACAAGAAGACTGTTTTCAGTCTTTTTGAGGTCAAGCAGAGCCCGGAAGAAAGTTTAAGGGCTTATATCAGAAGATTCAACAGAGTGGCTTTGGACGTTCCCACTTGTACCACTGAAACAAAGATTACCGCATTCACCCAGGGCTTAAGGGAGGATGAGTTTTTCAAATCACTGACTAAGAAGGTTCCCGGGGAATTTGAGGACTTATTGTCCCGGGCAGAGAAATACGTCAATATGGAAGAAGCTCAGAAGAAGAAGAGGGAGGCTGTAAGAAAGGAGAGAGGAGACCGAGTGTCTAAGCCCGAGGAGAGGGGACAGAAGAGGGACAATCCAGGGCACTTTTCTCATCACGTGCCTCTAAAGATTGCCCGGGAGAGGGAAGTGCAAGAATGCAGAAGAGACTTGGCCCCAGGACCATCAATTACCCTGGCCAGAGAGGAGAGGATTTTGTTCTCTACACAAAGTGTGTTACCATAACACCGAGGACTGCAAGACACTGAAGGGGAATTATGTCTTACCTTCCATCCTGGAACCCAGTCACAATAGCAAAGGACCGAGATTGCTACCCTGGACACTCGGCAGCCAGGGTTCAATGTCCGGGGAGGAGGTATGAAGAATAGTCCAAGGAGAGAGCCCGGGAGAAAAGAAGAGCCCGAGCCTGAGAGAAAAAAGAATTTACCCCCTGCCACGAGGTTGATTAAAATGATATCACAAGGATCCACTGATGTAGACTCTAATCGGGCAAGGAAATCAAGGAGTAGGAGGGAGTGTATGGATGTAGAAGGGACGAGGAGGAACGAGGAAGTCATCAGTTTTGGCCCGGAGGATTTGAAGGGGGTGAATCTGCCCCACAATGATGCCCTGGTCATCCAAGCCCTGGTGGCAAACTATGATATTCTGAGAGTCTTTATTTACTCAAGCAGCTCTCTAAATGTAATATTTAAAGATGCCTTTGCGCAGATGGATTTGCAGGGCTATCACTTGGAAGTTATGGAAACTGCCCTCTTTGGTTTTGCAGGCCACGTGGTTTACCCGGAAGGGGAGATTATCTTACCACTAACCCTGGGTTCCCCTGATCTCAAAAAGACGGTTATGACTTCTTTCACGGTGGTAGACTCCCCCTCATCATATAATATCATTATGGGGAGACCGGATCTGAATGAGCTGAGGGCTGTGGCATCTACCTACCACCAAAAGATAAAGTTTCCTGTGGGAACCCGAGTAGGAGAAGTTCGGGGAGATCAACCTTCTTCTCGGAAATGCTACGTGGAGGCAGTCTGGGCTGATCAGAGCAAAACCAAGTGGGAAGGGAAGAAAGCAAAGGTGAATGAAGTGGAAGGAAGGGTGGTGGAGAAGGGAGAAGTACATTTTGTAGCAGAGCAGGAGCAGGAGATAATAGAAATCAGACAAGGCCAGCAAATCCGGGTGGCTCGGTACCTCAGTACATCCACCCTGGGCAGTTTGATTATTTGTTTAGAAGCTAATATTCATGTGTTTGCATGGTCCCAACAGGAATTGACAGGGATTTCTCCCTTGATATCGGAGCAGCAACTGAATATTCTCCGGGATCTCACCCGGTGAAGCAAAAAAAGAGACACTTTGGTCGTGAAAAGGACAAAGTTATTGATGAGCAAGTGAAAGAACTTCTAAGGGCCGGCCATATTTGGAAAATTCAATTCCCTACATGGCTCTCAAATGTGATATTGGTGCCAAAATCTACCAGGAAGTGGCGCATGTGTGTAGACTTCCGCGATCTTATTAAAGCTTGTCCCAAAGATCATTATCCCTTACCCAGGATTGATCAGCTGGTGGATTCCACCTCAGGCTTCAAATTGCTGAGTTTCATGGACGCATACCAGGGGTATCATCAAATACCCTGGCCAAAGATTATCAAGATAAAGCCAGCTTCATCACCTTAGGAGGTACATTTTGTTATATTGTAATGCGTTTCGGATTAAAGAATGCAGGGTCTACTTACCGGCGTCTGATGAACAAAGTCTTAGAGAAGCAGCTGGGGCGGGATGTGGAGGTTTATGTGGATGATATTCTGGGCAAGTCCTGGGAGGTGGCGAGTTTTATTATTGATCTGGAAGAAACTTTTGCCACTCTAATGTATTACGGGATAAAGCTCAACCCTGCCAAATGCATTTTTGGTGTCAAGAGTGGCAAATTCTTTGGATTCATTGTGAAAGATTGGGGGATCGAGGTAAATCAAGAAAAAGTCAAATTCGTGTTGTGTATGTCATCTCCTCGATCTGTCAAAAAAGTACAGAAGCTGACCGGAAGGATTGCTTCCCTATCTCGATTTATTTCCCGGTCAGCACACAGGAGTTATCTTTTCTTTAAAGTTTTAGGAAGGCCCAGCAATTTTGATGGGATGAGAAATGTGAACAGGCCTTCCAGGACTTTAACATTCATCTTGCAGAGCTCCCTGTGTTGGTGAAGCGGGAGCCCGGGGAGAAATTATTAGTTTATCTATCTATTACAGAGTATGCTGTCAGCTCAGTTCTAATAAAAGAAGAAGGCTCTGATCAAAAGCATGTCTATTATGTCAGCCATGCTCTAAGAGGACCCAAGTTCCGGTACAGCGAAGTGGATATGATTGCTTTGGCCTTGATCATGACCGCCCGGAAGCTAAGGCCCTATTTCCTATCACATCAAATAGTTGTTCTTACCAATAGTCCTCTCGGAAGGATTATGACTCACTCAGAAGTGTCCGGACGGATGATCAAGTGGACAGTAGAATTGGGGGAGTATGACATTGAATACAGACCCCGGGTTGCCATCAAAGCGCAAGCTCTGTCAGATTTTTTATCCCAGATGATTCAACCTAATGAGGAGGAAATATGGAGAGTATTCGTGGATGGGGCATCAAGCTTTGCTGGGTGTGGAGTAGGAGCTGTGATAATATACCCCCGGGAGTGAATATAAAATTGGCACTGAGGATTGACTCCCGGGTAACAAATAATGAAGCCGAGTACGAAGCCGTTCTGGCTGGTATTCAAGCTGCCCGGGAAGTCGAAGCTTCTCGGATTATTCTATATTCTGGTTCGCAACTCATTACTCAGCAGATAAAGGGCGTGTACGAAGCTAAAGATGACAGAATGCTAAAATACTTACAGCTCATCAAAGCTCGAGCAGAAGTCTTTGCAGATTGGGGTATTGAACAAATACCCCGGGAAGAGAATGGAAAGGCAGATACTCTGGCAAAAATGGCTGCTTCTTTATCGGAAGTTAGCACTGGGAAGTCTTGCATGTTTCCCGGTTGATTCTTTCCACTGAGGAAGAAATCTTACCAGTACCCGGTGAGGACTCTTGGATGACACCTCTGATCAAGTTCATTGTAAATAATGAATTGCCCAAGGACAGAGCCCAAGCACAGAAGACTAAGAGACAAGCTCACAGGTTTGTTCTCTTAAATAATATGTTGTACATGAGATCATTTCAAGGATCTCTTTTGAAATGCTTATCTGAGAAGGAGGTGGATTATGTCCTCCGAGAGATTCATGAAGGGTGTTGTGCTGAGCACCTCGGAGGAATATCTTTGTCCCGGAAGGCAATGCTTGCCAGTTTCTCGTGGCCAACTCTTAGTCAAGATTCGGTTCGGGTGGTCCAGACTTGTGAGGGCTGTCAACATCACTCGAATTTTAAGCACAACCCGGCCACTCTCATGAGGCCTATATGGGCATCTTGCCCCTTTGATAAATGGGGCATGGATATTGTGGATCCTTTCCCAATTGCCCGGGCTTAGAAAAAATTCTTGTTAGTGGCTGTTGATTACTTTTCTAAATGGGTAGAGGCCAAGCCCTTGGCAAAAATCACTGAACAGGAGGTATTAAAATTTCTGGGGAAGAACATTGTGTGCCGGTTTGGAGTGCCCAGAGGATTGATCTCGGACAATGGAAGACAGTTTCAGGGCAAATAAATTGTCACGGTGCCGGGAATGAAGATCGCTTAGTCTTTCACCTCTGTTGCCTATCCTCAGGCTAATGGCCAAACAGAAGTTGTCAACAAAATTATTGTACAAGCACTGAAAACAAGGCTACAAGGCAAAGGAAAAGATTGGGTGGAAGAATTACCCAGTGTTCTATGGGCTTACAGAACCACTCCTCGGGCACCTACTGAAGAAACTCCTTTCAACTTGGTGTATGGTTCTGAAGCAGTCCTTCCAGTTGAGAGTGGGTAAACTTCTTCCCGGGTACCATGAAAATAATGACCAAAGCCGAGCCATAAATTAGACCTAGTAGAAGAAAAGAGAGACCGAGCATTCATTCGGATGGAGGCATACAAAAGCCGGGTTATGAAATCGTATAACAGAAAGGTACGGATCCGAGACTTCCAAACAGGGGATCTAGTCATGAAGAAAATCAACACTGCTGGGAATGTTGGGAAGCTGGAAGCTTGGTGAGAAGGACCTTATAAAATCACCTGGAGAGTCAGCTCGGGATCCTTTTATTTAGAAGATACTCAAGGACATCTCCTCAAAAGGCCTTGGAATGTATTTAATTTAAAGAAGTACTATGCATGACAGATGTAATTATTTGATGGAGGAAATAAATGAAAGATATATTTTCTCAAAGAGTTATGAATGTTTCTGTTATCTTATGCCGGGATGTGCTAGGCCCCAGTTGTTAAAGAAAAGCCCAGGGCAATACACCCTGGCTCGGGGCATCACACCTCGATCATTCCCGAGTCCCGGGACATGCTCCCCGGCCCAAGGCTCCGTACCTTGGTTCTAAAATAAGCCCAGGGCACTACACCCTGGCTCAGGGCATCACACCTCGACCATTCCCAAGTCCCGAGACATGCTCCGCGGCCCAAGGCTCCGTACCTTGGTTCTAAATAAGCCCAGGGCACTACACCCTGGCTCCGGGCATCACACCTCGACAATTCCCAAGTCCCGGGACAAGCTCCCCGGCCCAAGGCTCCGTACCTTGGTTCTATATAAGCCCCGGGAACTACACCCTGGCTCCGGGCATCACACCTCGACCATTCCCAAGTCCCGGGACATGCTCCCCGGCCCAAGGCTCGTACCTTGGTTCTAAATAAGCCCAGGGCACTACACCATAGCTCAGGGCATCACACCTCGATCATTCTCAAGTCCCGGGACATGCTCCCCGGCCCATGGCTCCGTAACTTGGTTCAAAATAAGCCCAGGGCACTACACCTTGGATCGAGGCATAACACCCTGGCCAATCCCAAGTCCCGGGACATGCTCTCCGGCCCAAGGCTCTGTACCATGGTTCAAAATAAGCCCAGGGCACTACACCCTGGCTCGCGACATAACACCTCGACCATTCCCAAGTCCCGGGACATTCTCCCCGGCCCAAGGCTCCGTACCTTGGTTCTAAATAAGCCCAGGGCACTACACCCTGGCTCGGGACATCACACCTCGACCATTCCCAAGTCACAGGACATGCTCCATGGCCCAAGGCTCCGTACCTTGGTTCTAAATAAGCCTAGGGCACTACACCCTTGCTCGAGGCATCACACCTCGACCATTCCCAAGTCCCGGGACATGCTCCCCGGCCCAAGGCTCCGTACCTTGGTTCTAATTAAGCCCAGGGCACTACACCCTGGCTCGGAGCATCACACCATGACCATTACCAAGTCCAGGGACATGCTCTCCGGCCCAAGGCTCCGTACCTTGGTTCAAAATAAGCCCAGGACACTACACCCTGGCTCGGGGCATCACACCTCGACTATTCCCAAGTCCCGGGACATGCTCCTCGGCCCAAGGCTCCGTACCTTGGTTCTACACCCTGGCTCGGGGCATCACACCTCGACCATTCCCAAGTTCCGGGACATGCTCCCCGGCCCAAGGCTCCGTACCTTGGTTCTAAATAAGCACAGGGCACTACACCCTGGCTCGAGGGATCACACCTGGACCATTCCCAAGTTCCGGGATATGCTCCCCGGCCCAGGATGTCATACTCTGGCCAATTCATACGACTCAACATCTTTGTGCCTTAACTTAAAAAGTTTATATCTTGAGCACCGGTTAGAGTACAAGGATTATTATTCGGATTCCAAAGCTTAGAAAGCCCGGCCACTTACTGAAGTTCCTGGTTACTTCTCGACACTTAAAAAGATGTGAATATTATATGTTGGGAGACCGGGTATATGGCAGGTTGTAATCACAATCAAAATGAAAGGAAAGTGATATTGCATTGATAAAGAGCCCGGAGGCAGAAAATTACAAATTACCAGACAAGAATAAAAATTACAATCCTACTCTAAATCTACTGCAGTGGGTTGTTCCCCAGCCTCTTAAGGAGCCTTCTCGGCCTCCTTACCAGTAGCATCGTCCTTAGGTAGGGAGTCGATTGATTTGTCTATATCCGGGAAGCCCTTCCTGCCTGTCGGGATAAGGCCTTCTTCCTCAAACTGCTCACGGCATTTCTCAAAGCCAACTGTGAAGTATTTATACGCTCTATCTTCAACAGCCGCTTGGAATTCCGCAGATTGAAGGAAGACAGTCCTCCATTCCTCTTGGGTCAGTTGAAGGAGTCTGAGTTTATCCTTTGCAACAACAACTCTATGTTGCTGTGTGTTGGCCTCATCCTGAAGATAGTGAACCCGGGATTCCAGGAAGGTATTTCGCATTTGAGAGGCTTCCTATCGGGCTATGCTTTCGTCCCGGGCAATCTGAGTAGAGGCCAGCTGCTGATTGGCCACTTCCAGAGAAGCTTGGAGACCAGCGGTTTTCTCCTCATGAAGCTTCTGAACCCCGGCAATCTCTCCTTGAAGATGGTCATGGATCTCCTGAGCCGCCCGGGCTTGGTGACCTTTCTTTGTGGCTGTAAAATCCAAGAATTTTAAGTTTTATCACTATAGTATATTTTGGATACCAGGATTTATCTCATTTGAGGATGTAAGATTTGTAAGATTTTACCAAGATTGAGTGAATAATAATATCGTGTATATTATTATTTGAAATTTGGCAGATAAATGCCTAAGATTTGAGTTGATATGGAGATACCGGGATAAAAATCAGGCGAAGGATAATAAAATCCCTAAAATTCGAAATTTACAGTGTATATATTTGAGAATTTCGAAAATTGAGAGATAAAAGATTAAGAGTTCGAATTTATATCACGGATAGATCACGATTCTCGATAAAAATTTGATTCAGAATCAAACGCGATATCACTCAATCACGATAGCAGTTAACCCCTATAAATAGGAGGGCCCTGTAGACTCGAAAATCACACCACATATCACACCAAATTTTCGAAAATTTGTGCTCTAGTCTCCTTAGGAATTTTCGAGCGCAGCGAAGCCCTGCCGCCGTCCAACCAGTGAAGTAGGAATTTCGAAGAACCCTAGCCTTTTTACGTTTTTCATCAAGAATTTAAGGTAAGTGGGCTTGTTTTAAATTATTGAATTTCGATGCATATATTTTCGGTTTTATAAAAATTCGGGCGAGTACAATTCTTCTTCTACACCCTTCTGGTTACGATATTTTGCATGAATAAATGTTTTGACACTGTGAGAATTCAACTTGATATGGGTGGGAATCCCAACCATACGTACCCTTACGCGGTGGGGGAGATAACCGCTATACGGCCTCGTCCCCTTAGAGGAGTAAAAATTAGGGACTGATATCAGTAAACCATTGAAAGTAGATGAATCTCAGTGTCGGGTTAATGATGCGCACGTGATAAGAATTATGTTTGCATGGTATGTATATTTCGAAATTGCATGTTAATTTGTTGTACTCGAACGGCCCCCACTTGCTGAGTATTTCCCAAAATACTCACTCCTTACAACCTTCCCTGATAAATCCGAAGAGCAGATTGAAGAAGAGGAATCGGAACAATTTTGGGGCTGGTGAATTGTTTTAATCTCCAGAGTTGCTAGTAAAGAGGTTTCTGAATTTTGGTACTCAAGTTTTAATTAAAAATGTTTCCGCATTTATTTCATTAGTTATGTCAGTTGTAAAGACTTTGGTTTTTGAGATTATGATTAATAAACTGGTATTTCGGTTTATACTATGCTACGAGGCTGGTTGTTTCAATTGTGTGATCGTTAAACGGCGCCAGTGTCAAATCCCGAGTTTCGAGGCGTGACATTTTAGTTGTATCAGAGCCGCCAGGTTCATAATCCGAGTGGGAAAAATCGAGTTTCAAAAAAAAAAATCAAATTTCGAAAAAAAAAAATTCGGCCAAACAGCCCCTACGCGCGCCGCCTCGTTTTTCGCCGATTCCGGCCGCTTCCGGTAGTGTTTCTTTGATCGGAGACCAGATCTAGAACCGTCTCGATAAGACGAACAAAAGTCCTCAAACAATTTCATATTTCGCGTTCGGATGAAACGGGAATTTCAGATCTACGAATTTGGGTTATGAACCCTAACCCGAAAATTATTTTGTCCAATTACCCTACCAATCCTACTCCGATTTTCAATTCCTTATAGCCAACCAATCTATGATCCATTGGTAACTTTTACCAACAATCAATTTTGAGTTCGGATCACCCAATCGGAAACGCCCAATTTCATTGAGTTAACCGAGTTGCGCGAGTTCCCCGCCAAATTAGGTAGTTTTCCTACCGATTCCTGCCGTGCCACCACCGGTTCTGTGATCCTGACCCCTTCGCCGTCATAAGCATTTGCTCCGACCATACCCCGACGAGTCAACCCGGCCGACTCAGCGAGTCAAACCGCCAGCATACGTCCTTCGATTTTTTTTTTAGGAAACTCCGAATTCGGTTCTGTCAACTGTTCTGAAACCCTCTCGACGAATTCTTTCGATCCATATGTTTATCTCTAGACTTTCCATTTTTGGAAAATATCTCGAAAATCTCGTTAAACGCGTTTTTTGTAGTGCTTATCGGATTTTTATGGAATTTTATTAAGGAAACAATTAATATTGACCTATATTGTTTGGATTGTACTTATCTGAGATAAATTGACTTAAGCTTCTGATTTAAGGTGAAATATTTGATCTGGGAACAATAAATTATTTATGGGAAGAAAAAAAAAAATAGTTTGTGAAAATCTGAGATAAGAGTTATAATAAGTTTTGGATATTCCAATATGGAAGTTGATTTTGGGAAATAGTTAAATGTGTAAACATTAATTTGGGTTTTTAAAGAATGATAAGCGTTAACTTTAAATATGTATAATTTTGGGTTACCTTGTCTAAAAGGAAGTTGGGAAACAATATCTTAAGGTTTAAGTAATTTATATTATTTTGGGATAACTCGTAGATTAAGATCTTATATGAATAAAATAAGTTATGAGATTATTGCTGGATATTGAGGAAAGTAAGGTTTAGTGCAAGTAAGATTTAACAAAAGCATTAATTGATGATTAATTTCATTTATACAAGGTTGAATAAGATTTTATTTTCTGACGACTGAGTTATAATTTTTGGGATTTAAATCAATAGGGTATAGATTGATATTGAATTAAGTTCCAAGATTTTATATGGGTTTTTAGTTTTCAGATAGTAATCGTGATAATTTCAAGATAGAATAAAATAATCATCTATTCGTATATATTCAGTGCCGACTTGATTCAAAGCACTTTGGTAAGATTTCGACGTCATCATATGGATGGATTAGTTATCTAAGAGCAGTGCAATAGCAGATTTCCGGAGTAAAAAAAAATAAAAAAATTTTCAAACTTTGAAACGCGAACCAAGAAGAAATAAGGTATCATGCCAATGCCAAGAGACAGAAATACATTCTTTCTGCTTCCTAGACTTGGAAAGCCATTAAATTAGGCAAAAAAATAAAAAAAAAAAGTTTACCTAGCAATTGTGAACGAAGTGCAGGAAAAAATTGAGCTCAAGCTGGAAGATACCCTAATAATGCGAGAATTTCCGAACGTTTTTCTAGAAGAACTCCCAGGGATAGTCCTGGACCGCGAAGTTGAGTTTGAAATTAATCTGGTCCCTGGTGCAGCACCAATTTCGAAAGCACCTTACCGAATGACGCCAACTGAACTCCAAGAGCCAAAGGAACAACTCCAAGAATTTCCAGACAAGAAGCAATTTCAACTGGGCACGTCTCCATAAGGAACTCCAGTACTGGTTGTGAATAAGGAAGACAAAAGTATGAGATTGTGTATAGATTATAGAGAACTCAATAAGATCACAATCGAGAATAAATATCTTTTTCCAATGATAGACGATTCTTTTCGATCAACTTAAAGAAATTACAACATTTTCCAAGCCTGACCTGAGAAGATGCTACTACCAATGGAAGGTCAGGGCTGAAAATATTCTCAAAACAGCTTCTCGGACAAGATATGGGTATTATGAGTTCATAGTGATGCCTTTTGGACTGACCAACGCGCCTGCGGCCTTCATGGACCTAATGAACAGAGTTTTCAAGCCATTCCTGGATCAGTTCATAGTAGTATTTATTGATGACATCCTCGTCTATTCTTCCAACGAACATGATCACGAAGATCATCTCCGCATTGCACTTCAGACCTTGAGAGAGAAGGAACTCTACGCTAAGTTTAAGAAATGTGAGTTCTGGTTAAAGAGTGTATCCTTTTTAGGACACGTAATCTCTGAAGCAGGAGTATCAGTGGATCCCAAGAAAGTCGAGGCAATTACAGAGTGGCCAAAACCTAAGAACGCCACAGACATAAGGAGCTTTCTTGGACTGGCAGGTTATTACAGAAAGTTTGTCGAAGGTTTTTCCTCAATCGCCATACCAATGACTAAACTCATTCAGAAGAATTCCAAGTTCGTCTGGACGAAGGTTGCGAGAAAAGTTTTCAGACGTTAAAAGAAAAGCTCGCATCCACGCCAGTACTAATCTTACCCATTGAAGATAAGGAATTCACCATCTACAGCGACGCATCTAAGGAAGGTTTGGGATGCGTACTCATGCAAGAGGGAAGAGTAATAGCCTACGCATCAAGGCAGTTGAAACCGCACGAGCAGAACTACCCTACGCATGATCTTGAGCTAGCAGCAGTTGTATTTGCCTTAAAAATTTGGAGGCACTATCTCTATGGCGCCAAGTGCGAAATTTTCAAAGATCACCAGAGCCTCAAATACCTGTTCACCCAAAAAGAACTTAACATGAGGCAAAGACGGTGAATCGAACTTCCTGAAGGATTACGACCTGACAATCAGTTACCACCCGAGTAAAGCGAACAAGGTGGCCGATGCTCTGAGTCGGAAAAATGAGAGCAAAATTACTCTAGCTTCACTCTCCGCGAGACCATGTCTGCAAGAGACCGTCAAGTTAAACCAGGATCGAGACCCTGAGCTAAAGAAACTTAGGGGACAAGTCGAAAGCGGGAAGTCTCAAGATCTACAAACTGATGACAAAGGAGTCCTGTGGATGAAAGGGCGATTGTGTGTACCAGAATGCGATAACCTTCGCCAAGAAATACTATTAGAAGCAAACAAATCCAAGTTTTCAGTCCATCAAGGGAGTACGAAGATGTACAGAGATCTTAAAAGAAATTTTTGGTGGAATGGAATGAAAAGAGACGTGGCAGAATTTGTCTCTAAATGCCAAGTGTGTCAACAGGTCAAAGCTGAGCACCAACAACCTGGAGGATTATTGCAATCGTTGGAGATACCTGAGTGGAAGTGGGAACACATCTCCATGGACTTTGTGGTGGGGTTACCAAAGTCGAGGCAAGGTCGACGGAATATGGGTAATTGTAGATAGACTTACAAAATCTGCACACTTCCTACCCGTCCGTATGAACTATAATCTGGACAAGTTGGCTACACTGTATATGGATAATATTGTACGAATTCATGGAGTACCAGTGAGCATCTTGTCTGACAGAGACCCAAGATTCGTCTCACGTTTTTGGAAGAGCTTTCAGGGGTCCATGGGAACTAAAGTGACTCTTAGTACGGCCTATCACCCCAAAACCGGTGGCCAAACCGAGAGAACAATTCAAACCCTGGAAGACATGCTGCGAGCATGCGCTCTAGAATTCAGTAGCAATTGGAGCAATCATCTACCATTGATCGAGTTTGCTTATAATAACAGCTATCACAGAAGTATTGAGATGGCTCCATACGAAGCCCTGTATGGGAGAAAATGCCGATCACCCATATATTGGGATGAAGTAGGAGAAAAAGCAATAGTAGGACCCGAACTCGTACAGATAACAATAGGCAAGGTTACAGTAGTCCGACAGAAACTCAAGGCAGCTCAAGATCGACAAAAGAGTTGGGCAGATCTGAAAAGAAGGCCAGTGAAATTCAATATCAGCGAGAAGGCCTACGTAAAAGTCTCGCATATGAAAGGAGTGGTCCGATTCAGTAAAGCCGGGAAGCTGAACCCTCGTTATGTGGGACCCTTTGAGATTTTGGAAAAAGTGGGCACATTAGCATACAGATTGGCGCTGCCACCAAACATGCCTAGAATTCACAACGTTTTTCACGTGTCCCAACTACGGAAATACATCTCGGACCCAAGCCACGTGTTGGAAGCAGAACCGCTCATGATCGAAAGTAACTTGGGAGTAGAGCTAAAGTACGAAGAAGTTTCTATCAGAATTGTGGACACCAAGGACCAAGTACTAAGGCGACGTATCATTCCCTACGTCAAGGTACAATGGTCTAACAACACGGAAAGAGAAGCCACGTAGGAGCTAGAAGAAAGGATGAGGGACCAATACCCGTACCTCTTCGGAGACCAAGCCAACCCAAGTTTCGAGGACGAAACTTCCCATAAGGAGGGAGGGATGTAAAATCCAAGAATTTTAAGTTTTATCATTTAAGTTTTATCACAATAGTATATTTTGGATACCAGAATTTATCTCATTTGAGGATGTGAGATTTGTAAGATTTTACCAAGATTGAGTGAATAATAATATCGTGTATATTATTATTTGAAATTTCGCAGATAAATGCCTAAGATTTGAGTTGATATGGAGATACCGGGATAAAAATCAGGCAAAGGATAATAAAATCCCTAGAATTCGAAATTTACAGTGTATATATTTGAGAATTTCGAAAATTGAGAGATAAAAGATTTAGAGTTCGAATTTTTATCACGGATAGATCACGATTCTCGATAAAGATTTGATTCAGATTCAAACGCGATATCTCTCGATCACAATAGCAGCCAACCCCTATAAATAGGAGGGCCCTGTAGACTCGAAAATCACACCACATATCACACCAAATTTTCGAAAATTTGTGCTCTAGTCTCCTTAGGAATTTTCGAGCGCAGCGAAGCCCTGCCGCCGTCCAACCAGTGAAGTAGGAATTTCGAAGAACCCTAGCCTTTTTACGTTTTTCATCAAGAATTTAAGGTAAGTGGGCTTGTTTTAAATTATTGAATTTCGATGCATATATTTTCGGTTTAATAAAAATTCGGGCGAGTACAATTCTTCTTCTACACCCTTCTGGTTACGATATTTTGCATGAATAAATTTTTTGACACTGTGAGAATTCAATTTGATATGGGTGGGAATCCCAACCATACGTACCCTTACGCGGTGATGGAGATAACCGCTATACGGTCTCGTCCCCTTAGAGGAGTAAAAATTAGGGACTGATATCAGTAAACCATTGAAAGTAGATGAATCTCAGTGTCGGGTTAATGATGCGCACGTGATAAGAATTATGTTTGCATGGTATGTATATTTCGAAATTGCATGTTGTTTTGTTGTACTCGAACGGCCCCCACTTGCTGAGTATTTCCCAAAATACTCACCCCTTACAACCTTCCCAGATAAATCCGAAGAGCAGATTGAAGAAGAAGAATCGGAACAATTTTTGGGCTGGTGAATTGTTTTAATCTCGAGAGTTGCTAGTAAAGAGGTTTCTGAATTTTGGTACTCAAGTTTTATGTAAAAACGTTTCCGCATTTATTTTATTAGTTATGTCAGTTGTAAAGACTTTGGTTTTTGAGATTATGATTAATAAACTTGTATTTCGGTTTATACTATGCTACGAGGCTGGTTGTTTTAATTGTGTGATTGTTAAACGACGCCGGTGTCAAATCCCGAGTTTCGGGGCGTGACAGTGGCCACCGCTGCCACCTCTTCAAAGGCCGAGACTATCATCTGGGCAGCCTGAACAAGAAAGGGTTAAAAAAAAATAGAAGAGAGAAAAAGGGAAGAAGATAAAGGCACAAAACTTACAGACAAAAGCCGGTTTGATCCCTCCAGAAACTTAACACTGGCAGGGGTACTCGCAACATTACCGCCTCAGCGGGGCTGCGTATTTGCTTGAGGCGCTTAACACCAGTATCAGTAGCCCTCTCGAAGAAGATGTTAGCCTGGTTAGGCTGATCCATTTGAGAGAGCCCTGGGTCAGGTTCACTTGAAGGTTGTTGGTGGTGAGGGGTGGATTGGCCTGACCAGGAGGTGCCTTGGCCGCATTCAAGAACGATCAGCTCGGGGGAAGGTGACAGCTCTTCTTTTCCTTTGGCTAAGAGGAATGAGATCCTCGGCCTCCTCCACCATCTCGGTCACTACTTGAGGCCCGAGCCCTTCTTGATCCCGGGGAGTGTTGTCCCGAGAAACTTCCACTCTCGAGGTCGCCTCATTCTCGGCCTGCCTCCTCTCTTCTTCAGCAGCTGCCCGGCGAGCTGCCATTTTCTTCTCCTGGGCTGCCTTCTCAGCTGCCCGCTTCCTATCAAAAGCTGCCTGCATCTCGGGATTCTTTGCACACCATAAATTACAGGGTTATATGATAGATAAATAAAAAAATAAAATACAAAGGAGAAGAGAGGAAGAGTTATCGGGTTGAGAGCCCGAGCCCGCCACCTCGTCAATTACCCGGTCCAAGGGGTCCTCAGCCCGGGAGCTCAACCCATATGCTACTAAATTTTCTTCTGAGATCAGGGTTGAAGAGGAATACTTATGCCCTTCCACCAAGGTTTTACTCACGAGGAAAGGCTCCTCGAATTTATAGGATTGGGGAAGGGCGGGTTGTTGAGGAAGGGAAGGGAGAAAACCGATCAGACAGGGAAGCAGGCCCGGGAGTTGAATATAAAAATTTCTTCCTCTCCATCCCTTTTGAGAGGAAGGGATATCATCAAGGAACCGGGCATTTATCCGGGCGATCAGGGGAAACGCATTATCCCCAAGCCGGCAAGAGAAGTAGTAGTGAATGATGAGGGGGGTGATGAGAAGGTTGTTCATTTTGAAAAGGACAATAGGCCGAGGCCATAATCCTGAAAGTATTGGGATGGAGCTGGTTAATAGGTACACCAAAAAACTTGGCAACCAAAATATAATAGAGAGGGAGGGGAAACCGGAGACGATTTCTAAGTTGGTCCCGAATAAAAGTTGTATACCCGGGTGGGGGTGATTTTCCAGGTCGGAAGGACCGGCAATCAAAATGGGAAAATTAGAGGGGATAGACCCCAGAGTTCAGAGCTCCTAATCTGCCCCCGAGCGCAAGGTGCTGCTCATAGAGGAGAACCAAATAGTGCCCCAGATCTCGGTTTCCGGAGGACTTGGGGCCCGAGCTTTACCTTTACCCTTGCTCATTGGCTTGAACTCGGGCCCGGGAATGGCTAGAGGTAGAAGGTTTAGAAGAAATAGGTTTTGTTTGGAGGGCCACTGGTTTTTTAGAAGGTTGGGTAATAGAACGGCGAGGGAGAGATGGAGGGGTGTCAGAGCGCAGTGCGGCGGACTCGTCACTAGGAATGTGGAGCCCTTAGCTCCTAATCGTTATTACAACAAATTATGATTAGAGTTAATAATTTATTTCAGCGGAAAACGAGACTTAATTTTCTTTACAATGAGCCCAAAATATTTCTTCTATAATTTGAATACTAAAAATAGTATTTTATCTCTTATCATAAAATTCGCCCACACATAATCAAAACCACTCATATACAAACAACTCATATCCTCGGGACATGTCCCCGGTATATAGATACATATATATAATGGGAACAAAACATAAAACCTCAGCCCAAACTGTGACTCCCTCCAGAAGTACCCTCTCCGGCCTCCTTATATCCTAGAGTACCTGCCATTGTCCACAAACAAAGACAACAACAGCCCCCTTGGGGGTGAGCAAAGCTTCTTATGGAACAACCATCATATACACCACAAGTATCTAAACAATGATATATAAGATGAAATGCATGTATGTCGTGGAGGTATCAGGTCAAATGCCCATCCACTGATCACATGTCAGAATCAAACGAATAGCTATCAAATCAATGCTCGAGCTGGCACACCGGCCTCAATCAGGAATACTCGTATGATAACGTCGACAAAGCGGTCATCAAATCCCATATCTCAATCAATCATCGAGGCCACAAATGTCTATGTTTTAAGGGTCATGTAATACAAAACATAGCATTGTGTTCACAAACCCTAGAATCTAATCAAATCATATTAGGGTATCCAAGGATCATAGCTCAACGTGCATGTCATGTATCGATGTATGCATCAAACGATGTGTGTTAACAAAACTTATATTTTATACATCGATATTCAAATCACAATGTCATGTATGCCACATAAACTCAAAAAATAAGGCATATAGACATGTATTCTCATTCCAATCAATCAAACAAATCCAACATATATTATATAATACAGATACCTTTCGTATGTTACCCGATCGCAACATACCTCAATTCTTCGTTCCCGTTGATGTAGCTTGAAGATATCAGTATAATAATTTATCTACATCAATAACATATTCATTTCAATCAATAACATGATCCAAAATCAATAATATAAGTTCCAAATATCTTTTGAAACTTTGAAAATTCATATCAAATCCAATTCATAACATAATTCAATTCCGACTTCGAATATGAGTTTACTGTCGGTTATTCTACTACATATAAGAATCTCTATTTCAAATACATGCTATTCCAGAACTTTGATATTTAGAGCTGCTGGAACTGGAAGAAACTTACCTCAATAGAAAGCTCTCGACGCGAAGATTCCGAATATATAATTTGTTTTGCGTTTAGACAGCGTTTCGAAGTCGATTCAGGCGAAGGAAATCGATTTCCTCTCAATTCTCTCGAAGTTGCTGAAAAGAAATTACGAAGGAAAGAAGAAAAAAGTTTATTCTTATCCCCACCGCTCTCGTGCTCGAGCGGTAGAATTCTCGCGCCCGAGCGCGAGACATTTTGCCCCTCAGTTTTACTTGTACCGCGCTCGGGCGGTCAAAAACTACCGCTCGGGCGCCACACGTTCTGTACCAAAATATTGGTTTTGCATCGTATTGGCCTCTGGCTTTTCCACTCGAGTTCTTACAACTTCAATTCTGTTAATTAATCAATATAGAGTACGATATTTCATTATTAACACTTATTTACTAATTTTCCATTGTCATGATATACCTCATATACATAATCACATGATAATTTCATAAATTATCGATAATCAACATAGGATTTACGATAATACGATACACGGTCCTTACATTTCTCCCCCACTTAAAAGATTTCGTCCTCAAAATCTCAAACATCTCTATATACATAACATTGGCAAACATATATATGTCACAAGTTATAGTACATATCAAAACTAAAATCAGTAAACGGATCAGTATACATTGAATACAATGGAACAGATGGAAGAGAATCAAACAAATGCGGGTATGAATCTCGCATCTTGCTCTCCAATTCCCACGTCAACTCTATCACACCATGCCGTGTCCATTCTACTCGAACTAGCGGAATCGATTTGTTACGCAATATCTTTTCCTTTCGATCCATAATGCGAACAGGTTGTTCAACATAGGAAAGAGAAGGATCAAGTTCAACCTCATCAGGTGCAAGTACATGTTATGGATCTGGTTCGTATTCCTCAGCATAGAAACATGAAATACATCGTGAATGGCAGATAAAGATGGTGGCAATGCCAGTCGATAAGCAAGATCCTCAACTCGATCAAGAATCTCGTATGGACCAACATATCGAGGAGATAATTTACCTCGCATGCCAAATCGAACAGTGCCTCTAAAGGGAGATATTTTCAAAAACACTTTATCACCTTTCTGGAATTCTAAGGGTCGTCTTCGTTTATTCGCATAACTCGTTTGACGATCCTGAGCAGCTTTCATTCGCTGTCGAATCAACTTAACCTTACCATTCATTTCTTGTATCATTTCAGGTCCAGTCAATTGCCTTTCACCAATTTCATCGCAGAATAATGGTGATCAACATCGTCTCCCATATAGAGCTTCAAACGGTGCCATACCAATACTCGTTTGAAAACTATTATTCTAAGAAAATTCAACCAATGGTAAGTCATTTTGCCATCCCATTCTGAAATCTATCACAATCGCACGTAACATATCTTCCAGAGTTTGAATCGTACGCTCAGTCTGGCCATCAGTTTGAGGATGATAAGCAGTACTCATAGCCAAACGCGTACCCATCACTTCTTGAAAACTACTCCAGAATTTAGAAGCAAACCTGGGATCACGATCAGATACAATTGAGACTTTCACACCGTGCAGTTTCACTACATTCTCGATGTATAAACGGGCCATTCTTTTATAAGGATAAGTCTGCTCATACGGAATAAAATGTGCAGATTATGAAAGCCGATCAATAATAACAAAAATAGCATCACAGGCCTTGGGCGAACGAGGTAAATGAGTCACAAAATCCATAGCAATATGTTCCCAATTCCATTTCGGGATTTTGAGACTATGGAGCAATCCTCCAAGTTTCATTCTCTTGGCTTTCACTTGCTGGCAAGAGAAGACATTTCGAAATAAACTCAGCAATATCCTTCTTCATACGTTTCCACCAGAATTAAGGTCTCAATATCAAATACATCTTTCGACCTCCAGGGTGAATACTGTATTTGCTACAATGTGCTTTTCGAAGAAGGGCAGATTTCAAATTGGAATCATCAGGAACTACCAGCCGACCATTAAGTCGTAAAGAACCATTAGAAGAAATCTGGAATCCAGATTGATGTCCTGCAGATACAAGTTCTTTTGACTTCTGGATCTGAGCATCGCTTCGTTGGGCCTTTCGTATTTTCGATATCAAGCTCGGTTCAATTTGCAATGCTGAGACGGTGACAGAATTCCAATTCGAGTAAAAAGTCCAGCCAGAAGTACATATATCCTCGTGTACTTTGGCGACACAAACAGAAGCTCGAACAGAATCATAAACTTTCCGACTAAGGGCATCCGCAGTAACATTCACCGATCCAGGGTGATATTGAATCTCACAATCAAAATCCTTCAGAAGATCTATCCACCTGCGTTGCCTCATATTCAAATCAGATTGAGAAAAGAGATATTTCAGACTCTTATGATCTGAATAGACAACAAACTTTTCTCCGTACAAATAATGGCGCCAAATCTTCAAAGGAAATACAATGGCGGCCAATTCAAGATCATGAACAGGATAACGAGTTTCATGAGATTTCAATTGACGAGACGCATAAGCAACCACTTTGCCGTGTTGCATCATAACATAGCCCAAACCTTTACTAGACGCATCTCTACACACTACAAATCCTCCGGTATCTGAGGGAATAGTAAGCACAGGTGCTGTGGTCAATCTCGTCTTCAATTTAAGAAAACTAGCTTCACATTCATCTGACCAAATGAATCGCTGATTCTTCTGTGTCAGTTGAGTAATAGGTTTAGCTATCTTCGAAAATCCTTCAATAAAACGACGATAATATCCAGCTAAACCCATGAAGCTACGGATCTCAGGAACATTCGTAGGTCTCGGCCAATTCATTACAGCTTCGACCTTAGTAGGATCAACATATATGCCATGTCTCGAAATGACGTGGCCCAAAAATATCACTTTGTCCATCCCGAATTCGCATTTGGACAATTTAGCATATAAATGGCTAGTACAAAGAGTTTGAAGTACCAGTCTCAGATGTTCAGCATGCTCATTTTTCGATTTCGAATATACAAGAATATCATCAATAAAGACGATAACGAATCGGTCAAGATAATCTCGAAAGACTACGATTCATTAGATCCATAAATACAGCAGGAGAATTCGTGAGATCCGAAAGGCATAACCAAGAATTCATAGTTGCCATACCTCGTACGAAAAGCAGTTTTGGGCACATCATCTCGAACTCGTACTTGATGATATCCAGAACGAAGATCAATCTTAGAGTAAACAGAAGTACCCCGAAGCTGATCAAATAAATCATAAATACGAGGAAGTGGGTACTTGTTTCTCACAGTAGCCCGATTCAATTGCCTATAATCGATACACATTCGCATAGTACCATCTTTCTTTCGAACAAATAAAACTGGAGCTCCCAAGGTGATACACTCGGTCGAATATATCTCTTATCGAGAAGATCCTGTAATTGTTCTTTCAATTCCAATGGTGTCATGCGGTAAGGAGCTTTAGATATGGGAGCAGTGAAAGGGTATCGGTTACGGTGCCCGGTTGCACAACGGAAGTTTTGTAAAAATGTTTTTCAACAAGAAAACAAAACCAAGCACCTCACAAGATGTAGTGTAGCAAATAACAAAAACACGAAATGTTATACATAGGGTGTTAAGAAAAATATACCTATCAATCTCTTGAGATTGATGTTTAGCTCCAGCTTAGTTGATAAACTACTAAGCTCTTCAAAGATGACAATCTACAAGCTCTCCTTGCTCTTGGACTCCTTTCTTCAAAATTAGGTCCACCACTAACAAAGTAGAACCACCCTAATTTTGCACTAGAAATATTAGGGCATTTTTCATTGAGAAGTGTAGGATTTCTTCAACCAAAAATTGAAGGAAAAAATGGTGGAGAATAAGCTAGAAATTTCGGCCATCACCATTGCAAGGAGAGAAGGGAGAGTTTTTCTTGGTTTGTGAAAAAGTGATGTGTTGTTCCAAAAGCATCCCATGCCTTGGACATGGAAAAATTTGTCCCCCAAACTCCTCACCTACCCATGCACATTCTATTTTGGCTTGTAACAATTACAAGGCCCATGGACTTTTATTTAAATGTCTCAAACACATTGGAGATTATTTAACCTTTACTTGATTTTACTCAAGCCCACTGGTTGAATAATTATTTCTAATTGGGCTCTACAAGGCCCAATGTTATTTAATTAATTCTACACATAAATTAATTTAATTATTTGGACTCTCCTAGGCCCACTATTGTTTAATTAATTCAACACTTGAAATAATTTAATTTAGTCCATAATAATATTTATAAAAATCACAATTTTCAAATACATTATTTGTCTGGCCAACTTTTAATTTAGGAACACTTCCTCAAATTAAAAGTTACATTCTCCTTTTAGAAGTCATATTTCTATTTTATTTACGCTTATAAACTCCTTTATAAGCCGTTCAACACATTGAACTATTTTACTTCTCAACGGGATCTAAAAAGTTAGAACTTGTGTGACCCTCAATGGTTCATTGATACAACTAGCCGTGGGTTCACATCTCCATGTGATTCGGAGTAAACATGTCCTTATATGAGCATACCCCAATTGCTCCATTCTTAATTATCAAATCACAGATACTAGTCTCAAACTCGAGCGGCCTATATCCTTCTTAGCGGCGGCTGAATCGACTAGGAACTGTTTAAAATATACAGTATTCCAAATATGAGTTTCATGATACTCATCATATGAGCATCTCATATTCTTTCTACTATTTGTATATTCAAGGACTTTATCTATGCAACTAGCATGGGTATACAGATAAAGATGTGCCAAAACAATAATTTAAAATATTATTAAAATAAAGATTGTTTATACATAGAGTTTCATTGTGAACACTCGGCCAACACTTGGTTCGACGTGCACCTACTCTAACAATCTCCCACTTGCACTAGAGCCAACTACCCATATGCTTCAAACCCATCGATTCGCGATGCTTCTCGAATAATGGTCCAGGTAAAGGCTTAGTTAGCGGATCAGCAACATTATCTGCGGAGCCGACTTTGTCAATCGAGACTTCTCCTCTTTCCACAATCTCTCGGAGGATGTGTTACTTTCTCAATACATGTTTGGACTTCTGATGAGACCTTGGCTCCTTTGCTTGAGCAATGGCTCCCGTGTTGTCACAAAACACCGGGACAGGAGCAACTCCATTAGGAATGACACCCAACTCTTGGACAAAATTCCTAATCCAAACAGCCTCCTTTGCTGCAGCTGATGCAGCAATATATTATGCCTCAGTGGTGGAATCCGCTGTATTGTCTTGCTTCGAACTCTTCCAAGAGACAGCAGCACCATTGAGCATTAATATGAATCCAGAGGTTGACTTCAAGTCATCGAATATCGCTTTGGAAGCTAGAGTCGATATAGCCTTCCAATTTTAGTTCCCCACCCCCATAGACCAAGAACAATTCATTGGTCCTTCTCAAATACTTGAGGATGTCTATCACAGCTTTCCAATGTGGAAGATCGAGGTTCGATTGATATCTACTCACTACACTTAGTGCGAAAGCCACGTCAGGACGTGTAGATATCATCCCATACATGATGCTACCAATTGCAGATGCATATGGAATGCGTTTCATCACCGCTATCTCTGCATCAGTCTTGGGAGACAGAGATTTGGACAGGGACACGCCATGACACATTGGTAGATGTCCTCTCTTGGACTAATCCATCGAGAACGCTTCACGATGGTATCAATGTATGTGGACTGGGTGAGACCAAGCAATCTTCTCGATCTATCTCTATAGATCTGTATTCCCAATACAAAAGATGCTTCACCCAAGTCCTGCATCGAGAACTTACTCGCTAACCATATTTTAGTTGATTGCAACATTCCTACATCATTCTCAATGAGTAGAATGTCATCAACATAAAGCACCAGGAATGTCACAGCACTCCCACTAACCTTCTTATACACACAGGGTTCCTCAGGATTCTTAGTAAAACCAAACTCTTTGATTCTACTATCGAATCTAAGGTTCCAACTCCTAGATGCCTGCTTTAGACCATAAATAGATCTCTGAAGTTTGCATACCATATGCTCACTTCAACAGATGTAAACCCTTCAGGTTGAGACATGTAAATCTCTTCCTTAATATCCCCATTAAGAAAGGTTGTCTTGACATCCATCTGCCATATCTCATAGTCATACCATGCAGCTATGGCTAGCAATATCCTTATGGACTTGAACATTGCAACTGAAAAAAAGGTTTCCTCAAAGTCAACTCCTTGTCTTTGAGTATATCCTTTTGCCACAAATCGCGCCTTGAAGGTCAATACCTTCCCATCTGCCCCAAGTTTGCTCTTGTAAATCCATTTAGACCCTATGGGAACAATTCCCTCAGGTGGATCCACGAGATTCCACACTTGGTTCGAATGCATGTAATTCATCTCAGATTCCATTGCTTCAAGCCACTTGGATGAATCGGCATCAGATAATGCTTCCTTGAAGGTCCTTGGATCACATCCATGGTTAGGCTCATCATGGCCCTCTTCAAGAAGCAGACCATATCTCATAGGCGGTCTCGAGACTCTCTCGGATCTTCTAGGAGCTTGTATCTCCTCTCTTGGCTCTTCGGGTGTGGGTTCTTCAATTGTGGGTGTCTCTCGAACCTCTTCGAATTCTATCATCTCCCCTTTTCTATCAATAGAAATTCCTTTTCCAAAAAGGTTGCATTCCTAGAAACAAACACCTTTGTTTCTTGGGGATGATAGAAATAATATCCAACTGAATTCCTTGGATATCCCAAAAAATAATAGAAAATGGATCGACTATCCAATTTATCTCTCACTACCTGCTTCACATAAGCAGGGCACCCCCATATTCTAAGATAAAAATATTTTGGAGGCTTACCCATCCATATCTCATATGGTGTCTTATCAACTGCCCTTGAATGGACATTGTTCAACAACAGTGCCGTTGTCTCAAGCGCATATCCCCAAAAGGATGGCGGCAACTCCGTGAACCCCATCATAGACCGAACCATGTCCATCAAAGTCCGGTTACGACGCTCTGAAACACCATTCAATTGTGGTGTAGCAGGCGGAGTCCACTGCGAGAGAATCCCATTCTCCCTAAGATACTCTTGGAACTCGGCACTCAAGTACTCACAACCTCGATCCGATCGAAGTGTCTTAATGCTTCGTCCCAACTGTTTCTCTACTTCACTTCTAAATTCTTTGAACCTTTCAAAGGCTTCAGACTTGTATATCATCAAATACACATACCCATACCTCGAAAAGTCATCGGTAAAGGTAATGAAGTAGGCATGTCCATGCTTAGTGGTTATGCTAAGAGGACCAGCACACATTGCTATGGATCAAATCCAATAACCCTTTGGCTCGCTCCACATGGCCCTTAAAGGGAATTTTGTTCATCTTTCCTTTTAGACAGCATTCACAAGTCATGAGAGCATTAATATCAGACATATCAAACATGCCCACTCCCACTAGCTTGTTCATCCTTCTTAGGAAAAAATGTCCTAATCGAGCATGCCATAATTGTGCCGTATTAAGAGTATCTTGCTTTCGCTTGTTTGTTGTTGTCATTGCTAGGACATTGTTTAGTGGAATATCTTTCAATTTTATGTTATAGAGATCATTTTCAAGTTCTCCAGTACCAATTAAACATTCATTCTTGTAAATGTTGCCAAACAGCCTTTGCTAAATAAACAAGAATATCCGTCTTTATCAAGCATAGAAATGGAAACAATGTTTTTCACCAAATCAGGTACAAACAAAACATCTCTTAAAATCAACTTAAAATAATTGTTCAACAATAGGTAAACATTTCAAACGGCCTTGGTAGCAACTCTTGCTCCATTGCCCAACCTCAAGAAGGTCTCACCTTCTCTAAGTCTACTACTTCTTCCCATCCTCTGTAAATCATTACAGAGATGTGAGCCACTGCCGGTATCCAATACCCATGAAATAGAGTTAATTGAAATGTTTAATTCAATGTAAAACATACCGTTTCCAGAACTCTTCTTGGCAAGATATTCTCTGCAGTTACGCCTCCAATGTCCAGGATTTTAGCAGTGATGACAAATACCAGCAGTCTTGTCAGCCTTTACTGGTGTGGCTGCCACAACGCGATTTGGAACTTGCCTCTTCAAGGGCACGTTCTTCTTGGGATGTTGGAAAGAACGCTTCTTTCCCTTCTCAGGTGGACCAGTCTTCATACCAGATGAAGAGCCCACATAAAGAACCGACTTCTCATCTTTCATAGAAGCCTGCATATAACACTTGGCTTTAAAGTCATGGTCACACCATTCCTTGTAAGTCTGCACTTCCTCAGGACTGCAATCAATCGGAGCCTCAACAGGGGACGACTTAGTAAGTGTATACGCTATCCTTTTCGAATTCAAGACGATTTTCAGATTTATTAGCCAATTGAGGTAATTAGGTCCGGTTAATACGTGTTTGTCGAGTATTACAGATAGCGGATTGCGAATCGAAGACATTGTCAAAAAGTATTGAAAAGTAAAACAGATAAATGTTAATAGCTATTTTAAAATATTTAGTAAGATATGAAGTATGGACTTTTACTTCATAAATTTTTTTACTCCCACTGTTTTGACATCTTTCACTACCCTCTAGTGAAAACAGGAAACTCCTTTCCTTAGTAGGTACGCAAGGTCCAATTAGCTAATTATGATCCCGAATAATATCAGTCAATCACAATTCCTAAAAGGTAGTTTCCAATTGCATCTCCATGAAACCCTCTACGTAAACTTTTGTCTCACGTTTGATTAGGACCCAATAATATGACGTCGTTCATCTTTACATGTCAAGCCTTACCCATCGATGTTGAACCTTAATGAACGGTCGCCATGAGTTCCCTCAATAATATGAGCCGAAATCATGGGAGTTTTACGTAGTTCACATCACCATGGCAATGGATGTCGCAGCTTTCCGGCACCCAGGGCTCCCCAATAATATGAGCCGAGCCCCGAGCACGGGTAGCGTTCATCATGCACCCATTGTCGATGGAAGACATGGAAATTATAAATAACTTTATAATTCCCCTTTTCGGGCTTGATATTAATTTGAATCTTAATCAAAGTGAGGGTTTTTAATTTTGAAAGGTTTCATCATTAATTTTTTATAATTCTCCTTTTCGGGCTTGATATTATTTTTGAATCTTATTCAAAGTGAAGGTTTTTAATTTTGAAAGGTTTCATCATTAATTTTATTTAAAAGCTCGCCATGTTTGATCGTATGTTTGCCGGATTCATGCAACTTTGTTATTATCATAATAATAATGCACATACTCATTATTTATAACAAATCATGCATATATTATAAACAGTAAACAAAACAAGGATGATCAATTGTCCCAAAACTAATGGCCCGTGTGAGTTAAGCACGGGCCTAGGTCCAATCCTAGGGAAATACATGGGATGCAAATGCAACTATAACATAAGCTTCCAATAAACCAAGTCCCACTTTATAAATTGATAATTATTACAATCATTCAACACAAAATATCCTAGCATCCACCTAGCAAATTGGGCTTGGGCTTTTGATCATCCTTCATGCATAATATCACATATCATACACCATCAATTCATTATCACAATATTCAATTGATCCAATATTATATATCTTGATCCAATCACTAACCGCCACGATTATAAACTAAATTAACAAAGTATACAAACTCCTTTGTGTAATTTCCAATTAATTTATTTATAACCGAATTTCTTGTAAATCACAATTTACTATAAATAATTAAAGTCCAACTTCAATTATTTATTTCATGAGAAAATATGTACAACTTTGGTGGATTTAAACTTAAGGGCCCAAAAAATCATTTTTCACCAAAAAACATTTTGGCCCATTTAAATTTACAAATTGTATTAGCCATCTAATAGCCCAACAACTTCAAGGCCCATGACACTTTGATATTCCAAAACATTTTTGGAAACCCTAGTCTTCATCGCCGTCGCCGGATTCCGGCCAACTTGCACACAAATTTTTTTTATTATTATTTTTTAAATGGGGGACGTTCGGGCAGCCCCTCGGGCTGCCCTTGCTGCCCGAAATGGACAGCCCCTCGTGCATCCCGAGGTACATGAAATGGGCAGCAAAAACGCCCCAAAAACCGGCCTTCGATTTGTTGTTTTGATTGTCTCATGCGGTTAGAAATCAACCTCAATATAATATCATGTATTTGCTACACCGAAATTGTAATCTTAGGCTCTGATACCACTTGAAAGGGGATCGGTTACGGTGCCCGGTTGTGCAACGGAAGTTTTGTAAAAATGTTTTCAACAAGAAAACAAAACCAAGCACCTCACAAGATGTAGTGTAGCAAATAACAAAAACACGAAATGTCATACATAGGGTGTTAAGAAAAACACTAGTTGAATAATTATTTCTAATTGGGCTCTACAAGGACCCAATGTTATTTAATTAATTCAACACTTAAATTAATTTAATTATTTGGACTCTCCTAGGACCCTAGTGTTTAATTAATTAAACACTTGAATTAATTTAATTTAGTCCATAATAATATTTATGAAAATCACAATTTTTAAATACATTATTTGTATGGCCAACTTTTAATTAAGAACACTTCCTCAAATTAAAAGTTACATTCTCGTTTTAGAAGTCATACTTCTATTTTAATTACGCTTATAAACTCCTTTATAAGCCATTCAACACATTGAACTATTTTACTTCTCAACGAGATCTAAAAAGTTAGCACTTGTGGGGACCCGGGCTCTAACTCAGTTCTTTTCGGGATTAATCGGATCTTTATCAAAAAAAAATGTGGGTCAATATTTTGCTTTTTAACATTAAATCAATGTTTATAAACACTGGACAAGGTCTTTCTTTATGTTATTACAATAAACATAAATACATGTCTTCTTCTTATACATTCATATATACAAACTAGTGTTCAATCCCAACTATAATCAAAATATAGTACATGTGTAGTAAAAGAAACCACTAGTGATCTGCTGCGCCAGAAGTCACCACGCTTATGCACACAAACAGACATAACAACAGCCGGAAACTTCGGTGAGAACAAATCCCAGTATAAAACATGATATACATGCATATACAAAATATAAATCATGAAGCATACTGTCATGAATAAAATCAAAAGTAATAGGTTTCCTAGTCTATGAAACCAAATCAATATAAGCATGCAATTCAAATCAAATCATGTCTTGACTCGACTCGACTCTAGCTCTAGGGATCCCGGTGTGAATAAGACGTCACTGTCTGCCACCTACCCTCCCAATCGGGGTGACGGTACGTCTTATTCCTAGACTTTGGTCATGTCTGTATCGAATGTCTACAATCGGAGAAAGTCTGCTCCTATGCGTAGATACGCCGAACATCTAGAAGTTTGGAAAATCTGCCAATTACTCTCCTATCTTAGATGCATGAATATAAATCTATAAATGCATAATCATATCAAAAGATAAACAACTATTCTAGTATGTGATTTTGTTGGGAAACTCATATTAAATCTCATTTGAGTTATATCTCCCCAAAGTCCCATGAATTATACCTTTCGTCGTACAGTCTTTGTCGTGATCGAAGTCTGGATGTCGAATCTGTCAATATCAAATCTGAAATGGAAATTGTTGAATGTTCAATATCAATTCACAACTCAAATCGATACATGTACACATCAATATCCAATCTCGGTACATTTCGATGGCATAAAAGCGTAGTTTCTCGATACCGATCAAATCAACACAATAAAATCAATATCAACAATTCACCATTCTCTTCATAACACACTCTAAACTCTGAAATCTGAACATGTTCAATCATAACTACGCTGGAATTTCATAACAATTGCATACGATAATATTTCTTCGATCCGGCTACGAATATACGATCACCAACTTCACAAGCACACATAATCTAGTGAAATTCACAATTTCCCCAATCACAATATCTCAAATCATGCAGGAAATGAATGAAACTTACATCCTTAGCTAGCCCTTGAAGAGAGGAGCTCAAAACCGAAATTGGATTTAAGTTTGGATGGCTAAATCTTGCACAAACTCAGTTATAGAATGGAAGAAACTTTGAAGCTTTCCTGCTAATGGTCTCGGTCCTCTGGTTGCTGAAATGGGAAGGAAAGAATGCTAACACCTCATATATATATCATGCATGTTGAGGGGCAAGTGTCATATTTTTCAAGTAACACGTATGACGGGTGCGGGTAGTTCATGAACCGCGGCTGCGCTCAAGCTTCGGCAGTCCATCCAAATTTGCATAAACGTCGACCGCGGGTGCGGTCAGTTCTGCACCGCGGGTGCGGTGTTGCTTCGTACCAAAATTCCTACCCTACTGGCCATTCAACCGCAGGTGCACTGCTTCTTGGACCGCGGGTGCGGTCAGTTCTGCACCGCGGGTGCGGTGTTGCTTCGTACCAAAATTCCTACCCTACTGGCCATTCAACCGCGGGTGCACTGCTTCTTGGACCGCGGGTGCGGTGACCCTACTGTAAAAATGCCCATCTTTCTGTCCGTCAACCGCGGGTGCGGTATCTTTCATGGTGCGGGTGCGGTCTCTACTTCAAGCAACATTTCATCTTAGCATTTTATCTACAAACAATCTAGGGCATTACATTTCTCCCCCTCTTAGATATAAGTTCGTCCTCGAACTTGCAAACAATACATCAAGGCATGTAAAAGAAGCAATGTAATCAAAATTGAATAAATACTTACATCATCGAAATAACTCGGGATGTTTCTGTCTCATATCTGCTTCTGTCTCCCAAGTCGCTTCTTCAGTACCATGACGACTCCACTGGACTTTCACTAGTGGAATAGTCTTCGTTCTGAGCTGCTTCTCTTTCCGATCAAGAATCTGTATCGGTTGCTCAATATAACTCAAAGTCTGATCAAGCTCAGCTTCGTCCGGCTGAATGATATGAGAAGCATCAGGCATATATCTACGCAGCATCGATACATGTAAAACGTCATGTATCCCAGATAGAAAAAGAGGAAGAGCCAGTCGATATGCTCGATCACCAATCTTCTCCAGAATCTCGTAAGGACCGATGTATCTAGGAGACAATTTCCCGCGTTTGCCAAATCTGACAACGCCTCTGAACGGAGAAATCTTCAAGAATACTCTGTCTCCCTGTTCAAATACTAACGGTCTACGTCTAATGTTCGCATACTTGGCTTGCCTATCCTGTGCCGTTTTCATTCTCTTCTGAATGATCTTCACCTTCTCAGTCATTTCACGAATCATGTCAGGTCCAAGTTCTGGTACCTCAGATATATCATCCCAATACAACGGAGATCTGCACTTCTTGCCATACAAGGCTTCAAACGGAGCCATCTCAATGCTTGTCTGATAGCAGTTGTTGTACGAGAATTCACAAAGTGGCAGTAAATCTTGCCAACTAGTGCCGAAATCTAGCACTACAGCTCTCAACATGTCCTCTAACGTTTGGATAGTCCGTTCTGACTGTCCATCTGTCTAGGGATGATAGGCAGTACTTAGGTGCAATGTCGTACCTAAAGCCTGCTGCAAACTATGCCAAAAGTGTGAAGTGAATCGTGGGTCACGATCTGATACGATAGACTTCGGCACACCAAGCAATCTGACTACCTCTCTGACATATATCTCGATCATCTGATCATGTCGGTATGTCATTCGGTACGGAATAAAACAAGCTGATTTGGTCAGTCTGTCAATAATGACCCAAATCGCATCATAGCTCCTGGATGATCGAGGTAACTTCGTCACGAAATCCATGGAAATGTGATCCCATTTCCATTCTGGAATAGACAAACTCTGAAGTAAACCTCCGGGTTTCTTTCTCTCAGCCTTCACCTGTTGGCAATTTAAGAACTTAGACACAAATTCTGCAATGTATGACTTCATCTGTTTCCACCAGAATTGTGTCTTCAAATCGTTATACATTTTTCGGCCTCCAGGATGAATGCTGAACCGACTACAGTGCGCTTCTGATAAAATCTGTTGCTTCAATTCTACAACATCTGGCACTACAAGACGGTTATTCACATACAGAACAAAATCATGTACTCGATATTCAGACTGATGTCCTGATCTGACCATCTGAATCGACTTCTGAACATTCTGATCTGTTCTTTGTGCTTCTTTGATTCTCATAATCAAATCTGGCTCAACTTGAATCGAAGCAAGTCTCAATAGTCTACTATCTGTGTCAAATGATACACCAAGGCATCCGCTGCTGCATTTGACTTCCCTGGATAGTACTTGATCTCGCAATCAAAATCTTTCAACAAATCGAGCCATCTACGCTGTATCATATTCAATTCTGATTGAGAAAACAGATACTTCAGGCTCTTGTGATCAGAGTAGATCTCAAATTTCTCGCCATAAAGATAGTGACGCCAGATCTTCGATGCAAAAACAATAGCCGCCAATTCAAGATCATGAATTGGATATCGAGTCTCGTGTGGCTTCAGCTGTCTAGAGGCATATGCGATCACATGTCCTCGCTGCATAAGAACACATCCTAACCCTCTGTGAGATGCATCACAATACACAACGAAATCACCAGTACCTGAAGGAATCATCAAGACAGGTGCACTGGTCAGCCTCTTCTTCAACTCTATGAAGCTAGACTCACAATCCTCAGACCACACAAACGGTGCATTCTTCTGTGTCAACTGGGTAATCGGCTTCGCAATGCTGGAGAAATCTTTAATGAATCATCGATACTACCCTCCCAGACCCATGAAACTGCGTATCTCTGGCACAGAAGTCGGTCTCGGCCAACTGATCACAGCCTTCAGCTTTACTCGGATATATAGAAATACCGTCTCTAGATATGATATGACTCAAGAAGACAACCTATCTCAGCCAAAACTCGCACTTCGACAATTTAGCAAATAGTCTTTCATTTCTCAACGTTTACAACACAATTCTCAAATGATCGGCATGCTCAGTCATACTCTTGGAATACAACAAAATATCATCGATAAAAACAATCACAAACTCATCTAAATACCTCTGAAAGACACGGTTCATCAACCCCATAAACACCGCTAGAGCATTCATTAAACCAAAAGGCATGATCCATACCTGGTTCGGAATGCTGTCTTCGGTATATCAACATCTCGAACTCTGACCTGGTGATATCCTGATCGCAAATCAATCTTGGAATAGATAGAAGATCCCTGCAACTGATCAAATAGGTCGTCGATACGAGGCAAAGGATACTTGTTCTTTATCGTTGCCTTATTCAGTTGCCGATACTCGATACACATTCTCATCGAACCGTCTTTCTTTCATACAAAAAGTACTGGAGCGCCCCAAGGAGACACACTCGGTCTAATGTATCCCTTGGTCAGAAGATCTTCTAATTGTGCTTTCAATTCTTTCAACTCTATCGGCGCCATCCTATACGGAGCTCGAGATATAGGAACAGTACCTAGCACAAGATCTATGCTGAAATCTATCTCTCGGGCTGGGGGTAACCCTGGGATCTCATCTGGAAATACATCTGCAAACTCCCGTACTACTGGCAAATCTGTCAATGCCAGGCTCGATTTCTATAGGTCTACAGAATAAATAAGGAACCCCTCTGCTCCTTTCTGCAGCAATCTATTCATAGTCAAAGCAGACACTAAGGGAATCCGAGATCTGGAACCCTTACCGTAGAATTTCCACTCGTCAGCCATCTCTGTTCTGGACCTAACAATCTTCTGGAAACAATCTACAGTGGCTCTGTACTCGGTTAACATGTCAATCCCAACAATACAATCAAAATCAGATAGACCAAGTACAACACAATCTAGCTCAATCTCGTGACCTTCAAACTGTAGCATGCAATGTCTAACTGAAGTCACAGATATCAAACCACTTCCCAACGGAGAAGAAATAGACACTACAGTAGACAACGACTCGACAGGCAACGCATGTGTCAATGCAAAATGTTCAGAAATGAATGTATGGGATGCACCTGTGTCTATCAACACATATGCAGGATAACCGCAAAGAAAACAGTTACCTGCAATCACATCGTCTGGAGCATCCTAGGCCTGCTCCTCTGTCAGGGCGAACCCTCGAGCCTGCTGTCTGGGAGGTTGGCTCACTGTCTGGCTACCTCTGGCTCGAGACTGAGTCGGTGCAGGTGGCGGTTGGAAGGAATGAACAGCTGATACTTGCCACTCCGGCTGAGATACTGAACCAGATGTCCCAATACTCTGAGCTTGTTGTGCACCTCTCTGTGGACAGACTCTGGCAAAGTGTCCCTGTTGTCTACAAATATTGCATCGGCCCATGATTCCCTGACACTGCTCAGTGGCATGCCTGCCTCCACAAGAACTACAGTACACACCTGTACACTCGGTACTCTGGCCGGGACCTCTCTGTTGTGACCCACTGGAGCTCGACGAACTGTTCCCTGATCTCTTGAACTGTTTACCTTTAGCTTTCAACGAATCTTTCTAGCCACTACTACTGCTTCCACTATCAAATCGAGGAGGAGGTGGTGGAAACTGTGCGGCGGGCTGTGGCGGTCTCTGACTCTGAGCACTATAGGAAACTCCTCGCTGCCTGATCAAGCCAGCCTCTGCTCCTTTTGCTTGGTTTAGTGCATCAGAAAAGTTATTGGGTCGTCCCGTGTTCACCAAAGGAAAAATGTCCGTATTCAAACCATTGATGAAATGATCGGCGACCGCTTCATCAATTCCTGCCACGTGTGGCGCAAATCGAAGCAAGGAAGAAAACTTGGCAACATACTCTTCTATGTTCCACTGCCCCTGTCTCATGTTTTCAAATTCGGCCCCTTTGTCTTTTCGATAGGAGATGGAAAGAAACGTTGATAAAATTCATCCTTGAATACCTTCCAAGTAATATCGATACCTCTATGCTCCAATGCTCGTTTCGTGGTAAGCCACCAACTCTTGGCCACTTCTTGTAACTCATGCCCAATCAACTTCACTCTTCGTTCATCTGTATAGGCAAGAGATTCAAACAGCATCTCTATATCGTCTAACCAGCTCTCACAATTCACTGCATTCTCCGTGTCCTTCAAAGTCAGGGGATGGAATGACTGAAACCTCTTTAATAACGTCTCCATAGGTGTAGCTGTCACATCCATCTGAGTACCAGACGTACTACCCTGTTCTGGCACTTGACCTGCAACTGGTTGTGGTATTCTTCTAGGCGGCATATCTGATTATCAAAAGATTAGTACACAATCTATACAATCTGTCTCAGCCCTCCTCTGATCATATACCTCTGATCCAGAATCGGTTCTGATTCAGTCTTTACAGGCACATGCTGTAAATCAATTCAGATAACAATACAACATGTAATAGGGAAAGCAATAAATCATGCTAGCACATCAAAAGCAAGGAAGAAGACTCGATCTACCCCGCTCATTCTATTCTATCTCAGTCTACAGAACCTACTGCTCTGATACCACCTGTTGTGGGGACCCGGGCTCTAACTCAGTTCTTTTCGGGATTAATCGGATCTTTATTAAAAAAAATATGGGTCAAAATTTTGCTTTTAAACATTAAATCAATGTTTATAAACATGCACAAGGTCTTTCTTTATGTTATTACAATAAACATAAATATATGTCTTCTTCTTATACATTCTAATATACAAACTAGTGTTCAATCCCAACTATAATCAAAATATAGTACATGTCTACTAAAAGAAACCACTAGTGATCTGCTGCGATCGAAGTCACCACGCTATCTCGATCTCTCATCTCGGTCGTGACCCTGATCCTGCCCCACCCGTTGTTATGCACACATACAGACATAACAACAGCCGAAATCTCCGATGAGAACAAATCCCAGTATAAAACATGATATACATGCATATACAAAATATAAATCATGAAGCATACTTTAATGAATAAAATCAAAAGTAATAGGTTCCATAGTCTATGAAACCAAATCAATATAAGCATGCAATTCAAATCAAATCATGTCTTGACTCGACTCGACTCTAGCTCTAGGGATCCCGGTGTGAATAAGAAGTCACTGTCTGCCACCTACCCTCCCAATCGGGGTGACGGTACGTCTTATTCCAGTATTGATTAATCACAATAAATTGTTGATTTGTACAGCTGGGTATATTGTGATTGTACAGTTATTAATTGTGATTATTCAACAACTCATTTCAGATTAATAACGCAGAAAATCCCGGGCATTACATTTCTCCTCCCCTAAGATATGATTTCGTCCCCGAAATTACACGCAATCAATCATATCAATAAGAAGGTGTATAACAGAAACTGAATAAAATACTCACATCAATGAAATAATTCTGGGAATCTCTGTCTCATGTCCGACTCCGTCTCCCAGGTATCTTCTTCGACCCCGTGACGACTCCACTGAACTTTCACAAGTGGAATTGTCTTCGTTCTGAGATGTTTTCCTTCCGATCAAGAATCTGAATCGGATTTTCGAAGTAGCTTAAGGTCTCATCAAGCTCGGCCTCGTCTAGCTGCATAATGTGTGAAGCATCAGGCAGGTATTTCCGTAGTAACGATACATAAAAGACATCATGTATCCCAGATAAAGAAAGCGGCAATGCGAGTCGATAGGAACGATCTCCTATCTTCTCGAGAATCTCGTACGGCCCAATAAATCGTGGAGACAATTTTCCTTTCTTGCCAAATCTGACAACTCCTCGGAAAGGTGAAATCTTCAAAAATACTCGGTCTCCTACCTCAAATACCAACGGTCGTCGTCTGATGCTGGCATATTTGGCCTGTCTATCTTGAGCTACCTTCATTCTCTTCTGTATTAGCTTCACTGTTTCCGTCATATCTCTGATCATATCAGGTCCAATCTCAGGAACCTCAGAGATATCATCCCAATATAAAAGGGATCTGCATTTCTTTCCGTACAACGCTTCGAATGGAGCCATCTCAATACTCGTTTGATAGCTATTGTTGTACGAAAACTCACAAAGCGGTAATGCATGCATCTTGCCAATTAGTGCTAAAATCAAGCACTACGGCCCTTAGCATATTTCCAGTGTCTGGATAGTCCGCTCTGACTGTCCATCGGTCTGTGGATGATATGCGGTACTCAGATGTAACTTCGTACCTAGAGCCTGCTGCAAACTCTGCCAGAAGTGCGAAGTGAACCGAGGATCACGGTCTGAAACAATCGACTTCGGCACTCCATGCAATCTAACCACCTCTCTGACATAGATCTCTGCCATCTGGTCATGTCTGTACGTCATCTTATACGGAATAAAGCATCCTGATTTGGTCAATCTGTCAATCACAACCCAAATCGCATCATAACCTCGGGAGGATCTCGGTAGCTCGATTTGTCATCAAGATATCCATGCCTACAATACAATCAAAGTCGTGCATTGGGAGGACAATCAAATTCAAGAATATCACATTATCCTCATATATCAATACACAATTATGCACAACTTTCTCAGACAAAATAATATTTCCTGCTGGCGTGGCTATCGATAATGTATCATAAAATGGGGTACACTCAATACCATGAGATATGAATGAATGAAATGCTCTTGTATCAAATAAAATACGTGCAGGATAATCGCAAAGCATGCAAATACCTGCAATCACACCACCAAGAGCTTCTTTCGCCTGATCCTCCGTCATAGCATACACTCTAACTTGAGAAGGAACTTGAGCAGTCTGACCACCTGGTCCTCAATATCGTGGGATACTCGACTGCTGAAAAGAAGGAACATGAACAGTAGGTCTCATCATGCTGGGGCCACCTCTAAATCCGGGCTGGGGTTGAGAAGAAGTTGTACCCCTGTTCGGACATACTCGAGAGAAATGTCCTTCCTGCCCACACTGATAACAAGTACCAAACATACCTCGACACTGCTAGATAGTATGTTTACCCCCACAATGACTACAATAAGGAGCAATAACAGGTCTCCCTCTCTTGGATCCACTCGAACTCGAAGAAGACGAAGAAACAGTACCAGTCTTCTTAAACTTTTTACCTCTTGGGCGCAATGTAGGCTACTGAGCAGACACTGGTGGTGGAGGAGTATACTGTGGACCTCCTCGCCTGAGTCCAGCCTCGGCTGCCTTGGCTCGTTCAACTGCCTCTGCATAGCTGGTTGGCAAACCACAAACAACAAAAGTATATAAAGCAGGATGCAATCCATTTACAAACCTGTTATATTTTGCTTTTGCATTCCCAGCTACGTGAGGTGCATACTTCAACAGAGTAGAAAACTTCGAAGCATACTCTGCAACAGTCATCGTTCCCTGCAGCAGACTATTGAATTCATTCTCTTGAGCAGTATAATAGGAAGGAGGGGAATACTGCTCCAAAAACTGGGCCTTGAAGACATCCCATGTGACTTCAATCCCGGCTTCTTTCAATCCAATCTCAGCGGCTTCCCACCAAGATTTTGCTCGGTCTTTCAACTGATAGAGAGCATGTTTCAGTCTCCAAGCCTTGGAATATTCAACAATATTAAAAAAATGCTCGATATCCTTTAACCAAGCCTCTGCTCTTTCTGCACTCTCAGTGCCAAAGAACCTCGGTGGTTTCAGATCCTGGAGACGAGCCATCACTATATCCATGGACAATCCTTCAAATTGCCCAACCATCCTCTCAGTACTACTACTCGCAGTTTCATTTGTGTGATTTATCTACAAATCAAGGGATGAATATCACAAATCAATATCAATCTCATCATCTCATATAATCAATCTCATCAATAACTTAGTCAAATTAAATCAAGTAGGAGCAAGTAATACAAATAAATCAAACACATACGCACAATTCATTTGTGCCTATTCACGTGTACACAAGACTCAATCGAGCATTCCCAGCTATGCTCTGATACCACTCTTTGTAGGGCCCTTAGCTCCTAATCGTTATCACAACATAATCTGATTAGGGTTAATTAATTTATTTCAGTGGAAAACGAGTTTAAATTTTCTTTACAATGAGCCCAAAATATTTCTTCTATAATTTGAATACTAAAAATAGTATTTTATCTCTTATCATAAAACTCGCCCACACATAATCAAAACCAATCATATACAAACAACTCATATCCTCGCGACATGCCCCGGTATATAGATACATATATATATACTGGGAACAAAACATAAAACCTCAGCCCAAACTGTGACTCCCTCCAAAAGTACCCTCTCCGGCCTCTTGATATCCTGGACTACCTGCCATTGTCCACACACAAAGACAACAACAGCCCCCCTTGGGGTTGAGCAAAGCTTCGTATGTAACAACCATCATATATACCACAAGTATCTAAACAATGATATATGGTATGCAATGCATGTATATCGTGGAGGTATCAGGTCAAATGCCCATCCACTGAGCACATGTCAGAATCAAACGAATCGCGATCAAATCAATGCTCGAGCTGGCACACCGGCCTCAATCAGGGATACTTGTATGATAACGTCGACAAAGCGTCATCAAATCCCAGATCTCAATCAATCATCGGGGCCACAAACGTCTATGTTTTAAGGGTCATGTAATACCAAACATAGCATTGTGTTCACAAACTCCAGAATCCAATCAAATCATATCAGGGTATCCAAGGATCATAGCTCAACGTGCATTTCATGTATCGATGTATGCATCAAACGATGTGTGTTAATAAAACTTTTATTTTATACATCGATATTCAACATATATCATATAATACAGATACCTGTCGTATGTTACCTGGTCGCAACATACCTCAATTCTTCGTTTCCGTAGATGTAGCTTGAAGATATCAGTATAATAATCTATCTACATCAATAATATATTCATTTCAATCAATAACATGATCAAAAATCAATAATATAAGTTTCAAATATCTTTTGAAACTTTGAAAATTCATATTAAATCCAATCCATAACATAATTCAATTCCGACTTCGAATATGATTTTATTGTCGGTTATTCTACTACATATAAGAATCTCGACTTCAAATACATGCTATTCCAGCACTTTGATATTTAGAGCTGGTGGAACTGGAAGAAACTTACCTCAATAGAAAGCTCTCGACGCGAAGATTCCGAATATAATTTGTTTCACGTTTAGACAGCGTTTCGTAGTCGATTTAGGCGAAGGAAATCGATTTCCTCTCAATTCTCTATAAGTTGCTGAAAAGAAATGACGAAGGAAAGAAGAAAAAAGCTTATTATTATCCCCACCGCTCTTGCGCTCGGGCGGTAGAATTCTCACGTCCGAGAGCGAGACATTCTGCCCCCGAGTTTTACTTGTACCGCGTTCGGGCGGACAAAAACTACTGCTCGGGCGCGGAACGTTCTTCCCGAATACTAACATTCTCTACACTGGAGCTCGGGCGGTAATCTTCTACCGCTCGGGCGCCACACGTTCTGTACCAAAATATTGGTTTTGCATCGTATTGGCGTCCGACTTCTCCACTCGAGTTCTTACTACTTCAATTCTGTTAATTATTCAATATCGAGTACGATATTTCATTATTAACACTTATTTTCTCATTTTCCATTGTCATGATATACCTCATATACATAATTACATGATAAATTCATAAATTATCGATAATCAACATAGGAGTTACGATAATACGATACACGGTCCTTACAAGTAGAGCCTCGCGCATTCGCTCCAGAGGTAGAAGAAGTTGAATTAGACATAGTGAAGGAAAAACTAACGAGCTTTGGAGGGAATACGGTGGAGGATCACATGAATGTTTTGCGCGGAGGAGCTTCGAGGAGAAATTTTGCAAGGGCTTCGCCAAGAGTTTGAATTTGAAGGTGGTTTTAAGAAAATAGGTGAGATAATATATATAGGCAGTGAGAAGAGATCTCGGCCGTGGATCTGGATACACGTGGACAATAGAGATTCATCTAGAAAATTGAAACAAACATATGAAAGGACGTGTGAGAATATCGAGGAGACAAGATCATTATTGCCTCGAAATATGAAACGATTTTCGGCTGTATAAATGCGTAATCATGGGTAATAATGACATCCTTTGGACTACTCTAGAATACTAAAAGACACTACATTCAGAGCCCGGGAGATTTGAGGCCCCAGCATGTTATTCAAAGCCTGGGAGATTTGAGGCCCCGACATTTTATTCAAAGCCCAGGAGATATGAGGCCCCGGTATTTTGTCCCATCTATGAGATATTTGAAGCCCCCGATGGTCTTACTCACTCTGAATTAAGTTTCAACAAAATAACAAGTATGACTGATCGGGACAGCGAGTCAAGCTCTAGCCTGACTATTTTAGGGATGTTTGGTGATACCCCATTAGGATCCGGGTCAGCATTAACCCGGTTTGTTAATTGGATGGCCGAGATCATGACTCATGTGCCAGTTAAAGTTTCCTACAGACCCGGGCAAGGCTTTTCGTCCCGGGCATTGTGGCTCTGCCCGGGGTCTCTACCAACAGCCCGGGCCCTCACGCAACCCGGGTAGTCAAGAGCCCAGGCTGTCTTATGAGTTCCCGGGTACATTACCACTTGTGCAACCTCGAGAATTGCACAACACTCAAGTATGATTGATAGAAGCCGTCTAATCTGTCAGAACTACTTGGACTTGGAGTGTCCTAGAAGTCATCAGAAACTACATGTATGGGTAGCCGACTTGACATATTCAGTAGGTGTCTCTGTAATCGAGGTACCTACCCCATTTTTTATTATAAATAGCAGGTATTAATGTCATTTATAGATTCTAAAATCTTTGAACTCTAAGCATTACACATATTTTCTTTCAAATATTGCTTGTGTTCATTTTCAACCTGCTGACTTTAGCATCGGAGTGGCCACGTCGGACACCATTCCGGCGCCCATTCACGAGTTCTTTTCATTGTTTGCAGGTGCTATCGCAGCCATTATCCTCACTCAAAATTCCCAAACATTATAAATTGTTGATCTGATCCGTTGGAGCTTCTTACCCGATTCACCCATTTCAGCGTGATTACATCATGTATATTTTTAAAATCCAACGGATCACACCTAAAAATCAAGCTCTCAATGTGGCTGGATATGGATGAGAAACTTGAGGAGAAGAGAAAGGGTTTCTTACGTGAAGGGGGGGAAGGGAGAGGCAGAAGGAGAGATGAAATGAAATTAAAATAACTTGGTACCTTCATTTTATTTATTTTATGGTAAAAATCCAATACCACTTTTATTATACACCACTAAGCAACACGTGCAACTGTGGAATACATATGATTTGAAATCATCCAATGACCTCCTTTTTTGGTCAAACCGTTAATTGAAAAATAATTACAAAGATTAAATATTCAAGTCTAATTGTTTTCCCCATAAAAAGGTATAAATTTGATACACATATCGAGATATAAACAAAGACAAATTAATACATGTGTGTGAATAATTTTAATTCAAATCAATATAATGTCAATTTATTAGAAATGAATATTTTATCTTATAACTTCAGTATTCCTACATCTATTTTTTTTTTATATCTTGGTTCATATAATCTTTTTATCTTTTGTAATTTTTACAACGATATCACTAAAACTAATCCTAATATATATGTTTACTAAAATTTTTAAGAAAATATTTTTTCATATTATTTTAAAATTGATTATTTTAGTCGTGAAATCGTTAGTAAAAATGGTTACTCATGTAGATCAAGTATATTCTCTTTAGTCATATTTCTCTACTGCATTTATTTTTCAGTTCCATATAAATTTACCTAATTATTTTAGTGAAATTTGGTGAAATTACATAATTTGACATTGACTGATCCACTTGAATTTTATCTATCCAAAGTCAAGGATTGTGAAATCAATATATATAAATTTTATTAATTGAAACATAACATAAGGGTTCAAACACACAAGGCATAAGACCGAAAAAGTTTGAACAAAACACCTGCAATAGAAAGACTACATCCGAATCACCTAAATGAAGCTTTTATCGGAGTTTAGTTATCATAAAAATTAAACATTAAAACAAAACACATGCAATAGAAGGACCACATCTGAAACACCTTAAAAAACTTTGTAACAAAACACCTGCATCTGCAATAGAAGGACCACATCTAAACCACCTCAACGAAGCTGTCGTCGGAATTTAATCATCATAAAAAGGAAAGTATAATTCAATCTACCTCGAAAATGTACCCTAATAGAGGCTTCAATGGCTATTATTTCATTTAAAAAAATTTACACCCCACATGTTACGTCAATAGTTATCACTGATTTTGTAGTGCAGGCTACACCTTTAATCTATCATTAACTCAAACACAAAGGGAGTAAGTTTAAGACATAAGAAAAACGCCATATTTCAATAAAGAGTAGCTCTCAATTTAAAAGAAAAAAAGAAATGCATATTTCATTCAAATTTGAAGTGTTCAGTTCAAAATCAAGCTAGAAAATCATAGAATATATGTATTTAGTACAATTAGTACATTGAAAATACTTGAATAGCGAAAATAGATTAGTAAATTATTCAACTGCTACATAAACTTACTATAATGCTCTAACAATCCTGAGTATTATCTTGACTTGGTTGTTCCAGGTTAATGGCTTGATATATTCATTGGAGCGATGCAAAATTTCCATTCTCAAAGCAATACTACACTAGCTTCCATTGCATTTGGATGATGCAACAGAGAAATCACTCACACAAATTTCATAATGTGAGGGCTTGTGCACCTGATTACCAATTGAATTACCAAACAACAAGAATTTACTAGCGTAAACAGAAAAAACGAGAAATTTTTTTCCATTTTCAGCCTACAGAAATTTCGGCACGGCGTTTGTAAATAAGACATCTAAAAAAAAATTAACACAACATCACAATTATACTCAAAAATAGAGTTCAATATATCCAACAAAATACTAATCGCATGCAGAGTCAGCCAGGCTCGATCACACCAAATAAAATTCAACACAAAAGTATACAACCATACAAGTACACGAGGCACCCCTTCAACAAATAACTCAATATATAGTATAAATATATGAGGAGTCCAAACTTAATATGACTCATTGGGATCCAATGGAAGATTCACTCATATCTACTTCAAAACTACATGTAAACCTTTCTATGGAATTAGAGAACTAACCACAATAGTTCCGAGAGACAGTTGTCAAACCACAGTATGATGATCAAATAAATTACATCATATATTTATGACATGCAATGCAATGCATGTAGGGAACCAAATAATCTCGGGTATCAAACTGGATCCAACAAAATGATAGCAACAAATGTGGCCACATGTGCTAGGGGTGTGACGTGTCAAATACGTCATCGGCTCTGCACATCTACGTCGGGATGTTAGTTTGCAGAGCTACTCAGCCCTTCCGCTATTCATCGGAGATGTGACGCTAAAACGCCATCAGCTCTGATGTCTAAATAACTCATCCAAAAGTAAACACAAATCTGGGAAATAACCTAGTCATGGCTCAATACGAATGTGTGCAAAACAATGCATATAAATCAAAAGATTATTCCAATATATTGCTCTAGAAATAATATTTGTGTCTGAAATCAACTTAATAATGAAATATATTTCCTTTTGAGGTGAAGGCCATAAATTTCATCGAGAATTACATCAAAAAATTCTTTACTACATAAATATCTTTAATTTTCAACATTTCTTCATGTGTTACATCAACTGCATAAATCCTGAATGCTTCATTCCTTGAGGATAGTAATGATGGCTCGATAGTTCTTCAGAGTATCCATTCAAAATACAGTCGAAGTTAGACATGGCTAATTTGATTAGACGGGTTATCATAAGGTTGTCATAAAATCTAATCATATAGTTCAGAACTTTTTCACAAGACATGAAATACGTAGCAGAAGAGTTGGACATAGACATCGTTTCCAACAGCAAGGTAGTAGCAATCTCATTCTCATCGATAAATGCTGCTGATAAAAATGAATGAGATGATCATATGTCAATCAATATATGTGCTGGATTATAAAAATTATTTCATATACGTATAATTACCCCACCGATTTTCTCATGAGACTAATCATGAGTCAAAGAATGTACTCCATCTTGCTGAGGTCCTGGAAATTATCGACAGTGGGTTGTTAGGCTATGGGTAAAATGGTCTAGGCATTGGGGCTCGTGAAAATTGCCTAAAATGTGAGGAGTGATAATGTTGTCTTCCCGCAATAGGGCAAACACTCGCATAATATCCCGATAGACCAAATGTAATGCACTTTCGCTGAACTCCTGTACACCGGGTAGTAGGATGGCTATCTCCACATCTCCAACAAGTCTCTCTGATATTGTAACGTACCGCACTTTTACTATTCAAAATTTGCGGAAAAATTAAAAATTTTCTTAAATAAAAAGTGAACCTTCAAAATCCTGATAATTTAAACCATTCATCCCACAACCAATGAAACAAAAGATCTGAATGTAAAGTTTTCCAAAATATTTGCTAAAAATCTCATAACCGATAACAAGAAATCAGAGTATTTTTAAACATTTCGTAAAACTTAAAACTTGGGCGGTCCTCGGGTCTAGCCACCTGCTCTGTCCAAGCCTGCTCCTTGGTCCCCACCCCTCATCTGCTCGAAATCATCCTCACCTGCATCGATCAAATCTAGTGAGTCTAAAGACTCAACACTTATAAATTGGGAGTAACAAGTACTACATAATAAAATCACATGCGACTTTAAAATAGATCATACATACTGGAACTTTAACGTGTGATTAAAAGCTTGAACTTACATACATACTTAGACGTGCCATAACTTGAAAGTTTTCTTAAACATGCTTGCATACTTGAACATACATGAACTTACATAAACTTCATCATTTTGCGTAGAGGCATGTTTCAAAGAGAGTGACCCAAACATAATCGCCTGATCAGACTAAACCAAAGTACTAGGCTGACAGGGACGAATCCACTGCCACATACATGAGACCCCGTTCATGCTTAAACGGGTGGAGTGGTCCCCGTTCATGCTTTAACGCTTTCCAATCCTGATCTAAACCCGTTCATGCTTTAACGGGGTGGGTTGGTCCCCGTTCATGATTTAACTCTTTCCAACCCTATACATAAATTGGTCACAAAACATTTAGCATACCTCAAAAACTTAAAGTATTTTCTTTGCACGTCAAACATACTTACTTGGCATTGAGGGATTCGTTGGATCTCGTTTGGGGCCACTGCTGCACATACTAACATGAATTTCGACACTTAACTTGCAAAACCTAGACGTAGGTATTCTTTCTCACCACCGAATTAAATAGATAGCTTATGACATTCTAGATCACTCGGGACTTGACCTCGTCAAACCATCGTACTAACCCATGACATCAACCACGAACAATCACTATAATGATGTGTGAATATTTACCAAAAAATAAAAGACACGAACCTACTATTAAAACTTGAAAAGAAGAAAAAACAAAAATGATTTTACAGATGGGGCCGCGCTCGGGCGGTAAAACCTTACCGCTCGAGCGCCAGGATCCGCGTTCGGGCGGTAATAAATTATCGCTCGAGCGCCGAGCCTTCTGGGGAAAATGCTCGGACAGAAAGAGCGGCGCTCGAGCGGTAAAATACCACCGCTCGGGCGCCGAGTCTTCTGGACTCCGCGACACGAAGCTTGAAACTACTACTAAATCATATGAATCGTGAATCAATCTATTGAGACTCATTTTAGGACGCTATGACAGGGATTCAACTCAAACAAATGTCCCCAAAACGACGACGCACAACAACTACGCAACATAATCTCTAACATTAATTTTGACACCAAAATACTTTTTACGACTTCTAATGCAACCAAGTGTCTACTGACACAAGACTAAGCACAAAAATTTATCCCAATGTCATACTCACAGTACCCAGATGCAGCATTGATCAACCAACGGTTCCCTACGAAGCCTGCAACTCAAAAACTTCAAGAACGCATCAATATCATAAATTTCAGAAAAACGCAGTTTGAGCAGTCCCACGAACATCACCATAACTCACTCAATTTTTATCCAAATATTTCGAATTTTATATAAAATCGAAGGTATCAAAAAGTTCTACGATTTTCATGTTGAAAGTTTTCTCAGAATCAAGACCAAAAAATCGCAGTATTTGAAAAGACAGCAAAAACGTGATTTTTGATCCAAAAACGGTTTCAAAAGAGATCTAAACATAATTGCTCAAACTTCTGCACATCACACATTTATTTTTACGGATAAATAACAACACAACGAATAATATGACGAGATCGATGCAGAAATAACAGGATATATGTGCCTTTTGATGATTAGAAATACCGAAACGATGATACCGAAGCGGGAAGGGAGCGAGGCTTGATACGGGACGATCGTGGAACGATTTTCTTGCAATGAAATCGACGAAAATTTGCTGAAAGAAATCCGAGGAAGGGGCGGCTGCTCTATGGTTCCATGAACCCTAATTTTCTCTTCTCAAAATAATAAGAGTTTGAATGAAATATGTGTGTGTGTTGTGTCGTGTATAGGTGTGCGTAAAAGTGTGTGTGCGCGTGAGTTTTGTGTTTAATTAGAGAATTAAATGTCTTAGTTACACAATTAAAAATATTAATTAAAAATGCTAATAAAAATAATTAAAAATGTTAATCCTCACTACAAGCCAAGTCCCTAATTTAAAAAAAAAAAAAACACACTTGCTAAACTTTAAAAGTTTTAAAATTTTAAACTCACTCAAATAAATAATTTATGCTTTTAGAATGCTAAAACTAAATAATTATTTAAAATACCTCATTCTTAACTCAAAATAAAATACCATGTTTAAAAAATGCCGAACTCGTCACCGGTCTCTATTCCTCGATCATGCCTCGAATAATCGCCTGAAACATGAAACTCGAAACACATTTTAACGTGCATCACATAAACATAAATAATTTTAAATAATACATTTAAATAATTCGTGCATCGTTAAAACTCATTTTAAAAAATTAAATAAATAATTTAACAATTAAATAAATGCATGGGTTATACGTGTACTGATCTTAGGCACTACGGATATAACCACCAGATCCTCTCCCATGAGAACTGCCTGAACTAGATGAAATTCTATAAGACTTCTTCCTAAACTGTTCTCCTTTTGCCTTGAATTTATATTGCTTCTATGGCTGGTATGACTATGGAGACTTATAGGAAGGTATGCGCACTGACATCTGAATGTTATTCCCGGACCATTGGGAAATAAAAATGGAACTTGTTGTGATCATCCCCAAAGAAAACTAGCCTCAATATTCTTTGCTTTTTCCACTGCATCAGCATAATCAGTTGGTGCTCCAGAAATAAGCAAAGTATTTATCGTCCGGTTCAGCCCTTGCAAAAAACGCGACAGCTTGGATCGATCGCTATTAGAATCATGAGATACATAAGCTAGAAGAGTCGAAAATTGAAAGGCATACTCTCCCATAGACATATCCTCTTGAATCAACTTATTGAACTTGGATTCCTTGGTAGAATAATAAGATGAAGGTGAGTATTCTTAAACAAAATGGGTACTGAATATCTCACAAATAATTAACTGAAAAGATACCTTAAGTGATTCCTCTGTCGCTTCCCACCACAATTTTTTTCGATCCCTGAGTTGGTAAACAACTAACTTAAATCTCAACTCCGGTGAGTATTCCACCAAATTAAATAAATAATTCACGTTCTTCAGCCACATTGTTGACTTTTCTCCACCTTTATTTCCAAACAACCTTGGAGGACACATATTTATGATTTTAACAATAACCAACCCCATTTTTCTCATTTTTGGGCCAACTATTGAACCTCACGATCAACTTCAACATTTCTTGCTACATGCCTCTCTTGACAGGTTGGTGGCTCATGCTTCACCTCTAACTCTAGATTCACATTTTGATTTGTCCTTCCTCTAGGGCGACCACGTCTACCTATACCAATATCATAAGTTGCTCCTAAGTTTTGTGCTTATGACTCTTGAATAACTTATTTTCCCTTTCTGTATCTTCCTCCACGTGTCATTTTACAAGACACCAGGTTTACTCAACAAGAAGAAATAATAACGAGCACTGAAATGTTTTAACAAAAGATAAAACTTAGTCCATTAGGAAATAATGAATTAAGTGTCAAACTTACTTCGCTAATAGATATAATACATCTAAATTAAATAAACATAGCAAGTAAATCAACTAACAACAACTAGTTAATCAAATATTCAATCAATTTATTTGTGTCAGAACTCGACTATCCTAGACTCTAATTTGAGCATACCCCAGTTACGCTCTTATATCGAATATGAAGGCATGTGCGTCGAATTAACAGTTAATTACAAAAGTATCAATATTTATTTGAATAAAAAGAGAAAACGAGTAAAAATTTTGCATTTTCGGCCTACATAAATTTCTGCATGACCTTCTTGTAAATAGGACATACCAAATAAAATCAAAATAACACAACACATTTATACTCAAAAATAGAGTCCAATATATCTAAATCATTATCAATCACATGCAAAGTCGGTCAGGCTCGATCACACCAAATAAAATCCAACACAAAAGTATACAACCATATAGGTACACGAGGCATCTCCTTAACAAATCACGCAATATATAATATAAATATCTGGGACTCAAACTAAATACTAATCACTGGACTCCATTGGCAGACGCTCCGCCAATTGCATCAGAACCACCTGTAAAACCTGGTATAGAATGACATAAAAAACCAAACCAGTCATGAGGGACATGGTTCAAACCCCAGTACAAAGATCAAATAAATTACATTTGAACTCACAAAGCTCATAGGTAGGAAAGAACATAAGCTAACTGAGAACTCACACCATCAATATTGTCATTGAAGTTTTCTTGTGCTTCCTCTATCTTGGTGCAAATTTGAAAGACCAATATGAGTAGTAGTGGTTTTCTTGGGCTTTTTGGTATGCTCCAGTCGATTGTGCCATATCAATAACCACTTTGAGCAATTTATCTTTGAAAGATTAAAAGGCTTCCACATTATTCAATATGCATCTTTTCAGAAATGTTATAAAAGAAGAGATGGCAGTGAGACTTGAACTGATATGAACTGGAATTGTTTCATCAGTTAAGTCCAAACTAGGAGAGGGTTGATCTATTATGGAGAGTTCTTTTGATTTGGCAACCGCTAGTACAAGAGTCTAACTGGATTCAGGAGAAACTATTGCTAATAGGGTATCTCAACAGGTTCTTCTTTAGTATGACAGATTTTTTCTTTATGTTCTAGATCCTCTTGTCTCATTCATAGCTATCTCAACTACTTCCTGAATAATTTCTCGAACAAAAGTAGCTTTATCTGATTCGATCATAAGCTCATCATGAGAAGGGATGACTTTTGAAAGGGGATCAATTAAGGTGCCCAAATGCGCAACGGAAGTTGGAAAAATAATTTTCATGAGAAAACCGAGCACCCTAAGCCTATCATGTGTAGCAAATACAAAAACACCAAGATGTCATACATAGGGTGTTTAGAAATAATACCTATCAACCTCTTGAGGTTGATGATGGCTCCAACTAAGGTGTAAACACCATAGCTCTTTAAAGGATGACAAATTTTCAAGCTTCCCTTTGAGCCCACCTTGCTCAAATATTAATGCAAAGGCCCTAAAACTTCTTGCTTGAAAATTTGCGGAAAATTAAAATTTTCTTTTTAAAAGAACTTAAATGGCCTCATTCATAAAATCACTGGTGAAACAAGTTCAATATTTCAAAATATTGCAGCGGAAGAAAATAAAGTTTGCCTAAAATCACAATTTAAAAATATCCAACGACTGATAAAATGTTTGCGGAATAAAATAACAACTGCTGCTCTGAGGTCCTCGGGTGCCACTACTGCCGACCCAAGCTGGCTCACTGGTCCCCGCCCTCGGCCCTGGCCTCATCACTACCTACAACAATCAAGTCTAGTGAGCCTAAAGACTCAGCATGCATATATCGCAGGTAACGAGTAAAAATCTGAATTAAAATATGCATGAGTTAACATATCCTGTCCTGAGGCATGCTGAAAATAATCTGTACTGAGCAATTATAATACGTGCATAACTGAACTGATAATCACAATAAAAAAATGTTTGCTCCTTGGAGCCTGTACTGAAATAACTGGTAAAATTTTCTGTTGAGATTATGTTTTACGTCTGTGGCCACTGCACTAAGCTGAACTGATCGATAACTGGCTACCGCGGAGGCTGAAACTGAACTGAGCTGGCCGGTCACTGGCGACTAGGTGGTACCATACTGAACTGATCGGTCACTGGCGACCGTATAAAATAACACTCCCACATAGTGAATGAACCACAAGCCATATCGCATAAATCTCAAAAATAATCATTTTCTATTTAATGCACGTAAAATAATTAACTGGCATAATGAAAATTCCAGTAATTTTACCAACTGGATTGGATTGGATCGTCCCCAGGCTCGCTGCAACCTAACTGTGCCATGAAAAATATGCAATAGCTTAAACTTGACCAACTATGCAATTTAGTTCAAAAGATGCGACTATGATGCCTAATGACTTCGCATTTAATCATGACTCCGAGCCAACCTGAAACGACACCGAACCGACGTATAGTCATGATTAAAATACGCTGAAAAATCATAAAATAATGCTCCTAAAATGATAGGGTCGAGATCTAGGTGGAATGGAGGCCAAAACACGAAACGCACTTTCGAGAGTCAATTTGGCACATCGCACCGTAAATTCTCGTACGACCTCAAAAATGATCCAAATGACGAACGGTCGAAAACATGACCTTCCTAACTCAATGAGGCACTGTCCAGTCCAAGGACATGGGCTAAAAGCCAACCAAGAACTCGAACTAGTCTCCGAACCGACACAGCAACTTGCTGTAAAATTCCAGCAACTGTACAATCGTGTAACTTGTGTTGTTTTCGAGACTACCGGCCATTGGGGCGTGAACCACCGACCAGATACTCTTATCAACATCCCAAGGAGTGATTTGAACCATGGCTAAGGGCCCTAGGCCAGCCACAATCCGCGTCACACCAAAACTCAACCGAAACTCCAACCGAGAACCAACGTGCATGCGTGTGTAGTGTTTTGCCTAGATCGATGTCTTGCGTCGTTCCAGAGGCCATTTGATTGACCATGGCACGATCTAGACATATAGGAGCATGATATGAACCGTGGCTAAGGGCCATAGGCCAACCAAGATCCATACCAAGCAACAAAAGAAACGAAACCATATGTTGAAAAATGGAAGGGGCCGAAGGGATAGAGGGGTTGTTCTTGTTGATTATTTAAAAACCGATGAGCCATGGACCAAGCCAGCAAAAAGGGCGACTTAGTCACGTCTTAGACATGCTAGGGAAGTGATCCAACCATGGCTATAGGCCTTGGGGATGCCAAGATCAGATCCTTCCTCCTTGACAACCAAACTGAAATTTCGAACTCCAAAAGGGACACAAATGGTGTTGCTGTCATTTCTTGATTTCCAGCGAGCATGGGCTGAAACCGATGGACAAATGTGGTCCTAATGCATCCTATTACATGTATATAAGTCGCCTTGGGAGCCTGGAGTCGAACCAATCACCTGAAACTCACAAACCAAGAAAAACGTGAAGCTTGCCAAGGAATATCAAAAATTCTGCATGTGTTGTTTTAAAATGTTTTGACATGTATCTCGGTTTTTGCTTGAATAAACATGATCATGTACTGAAAAATAAATGATAATATGACTTGATTGAGGTTTGAAAGAAATCTAGACATGCCTGGTTATCGTTTGAAATGAAAACGAAAAGAAGAGACGAGACGGCGCGGAGGAGACGGAGTGGCTTCCTTTACTACTTTACCTTGCTCTCGTTTTTTCTCTCTTCTTTTTGGCTATGTACCTCACGATTTTTACCTATGAAAATGATTCTGAATTCAATCTGAATTTTCGATAAGGAGAGGGGGGGAAAAGATGGTTAGGAGGGTGAGGGAAGTGGGTGCAAGATATAAGGAAGATCCAAGACCAAGTCTTCTCATTTTAAATTTTGAATTCTAGTTTGATATCAAATGAGTTGGTGGATGTTTCTAGAGGTAGTGGCCGATTTTTACATGCTAGACTGTTATAGGATAATGCTAATTAGATCATTAAATGGTGCTAGAAAGATCAAAGAATTATCTTCATAATTAAATACAAGAAAGGGTCAAAGGTGGCAAGGCAAATGAATTGTTTAATAGTTTAAGGGGGTGGCCGAAATTCACTAAATAAAAGGATGGGAAAAATAATTATCTAGTGAATTAATAACCCTTAAAAACTTTACTAATCCTTTAATTAATTTGGTGAGCTAACCCCTTAATTATGCAATTTAAACGAGCTTATTTCTTAATCACCTCAAACAATTAAATTAAATCCTCAAACCTCCCTTTCTAACTTAAATAAACTTACTTGCTAGCTAAATTAACTTCTGGAAATATTTTCTGGATCTTAAATTCTACTTCAAAACTCCAACTCCAGTCCGGTCTCACTGAAATAACTGAAATGCTAAAAATCAAACTACTGAACTGAAATAATGAATAATTAACTTCAAATAAATGCATTTAAAATAATCATGCAATGAAGTCAATTAAATTTAAAAATCTAGAATTATGCATGGCTTAAACGTAGACTGATTTACGGGTTCTACAATCCTTCCCCCCTTAAAATAAATTTCGTCCTCGAAATTAGAACTCACCGAATAACTCAGGGTATCGATCTCTCATCTCCGGCTCAGACTCTCACGTAGCTTCCTCCTCTGAATGGCTGAGCCATTTGACTTTGACTCGCTTAACCAACTTGTTCCGAAGCTTCTTCTCCTGTCTGTCTAGGATCTGCACAGGTCTCTCCTCATAAGATAAGTTCGGAGTAAGTTGCAACGGCTCAAAGTTCAGCACATGCGAAGGGTTCGCCATGTACTTCCTCAGCATGGAGACGTGAAAGACATTGTGTACTCCGGCCAGATTCGGCGGAAGAGCCACACGATAAGCAAGCGTCCCAAATCTGTCAAGGATCTCAAACGGTCCAATGAATCTCGGACTGAGCTTCCCTTTCTTCACAAATCTCATGACACCCTTCATAGGTGCCACTTTCACGAAGACATGATCGCCCACTGCAAACTCTAAGTCTCTCCTCCGCTGAACGGCATAACTCTTCTGTCGGCTCTGAGCACTCCTCATCCTATCACGGATCTTGACTACTACCTCTGCTGCCTGCTGGACAATCTCTGGACCCAACTCTGCTCTCTCTCATACTTCATCCCAATGAACAGGAGATCTGCACTTGCGGCCATACAGTGCCTCATACGGAGCCATACCAATAGAAGACTGGAAGCTGTTTGTAGGTGAACTCAACCAGTGGCAAGTTCGACTCCCAACTCCCTGAGAAATCGATGACGCAAGCGCGAAGAAGATCCTCCAAAATCTGAATAACTCGCTCCGACTGTCCATCTGTCTGCGGATGGAAAGCTGTGCTAAACAGCAGCTTCGTACCCAAAGTCGAATGCAAACTCTTCCAAAATGAGGAAGTGAATCTGGGATCTCTGTCGGATACGATCGAAACTAGGAATACCATGGAGTCGGACTATCTCTCGAATATACAGCTCTACATACTGAATCATGGTGAAAGTCGTCTTAATAGGCAAGAAGTGCGCTGATTTGGTAAGACGATCTACAATCACCCAAATAGCATTCGATCCCCTGGCTGACTTCGGCAATCCGGTCAAAAATCCATGGTAACATTCTCCCACTTCCACTCGGGAATAGGGAGAGGCTTGAGCAAACCTGCTGGTCTCTGATGCTCGGCCTTCACTAACTGGCAAGTCAGGCACTCGGATACAAAACGCCTGATGTCCTTCTTCATCCCTGGCCACCAATACAATAGCTGCAGATCTTTGTACATCTTCGTACTCCCAGGGTGAATGGAGTACGGGGACGTATGGGCCTCTGATAAGATGTCTGCTCGGATAGAATCACTGCTAGGAACCCATATCCTATCTCGGTATCTCACAACACCGTCGCTGACTGAATACAAAACACTGCCCTTGGCTTCATCTCTCTCTTCCACTGTGCCAACTGCTCATCTGCAGCCTGACCACTGCGAATACGGTCCAAAAGGGAAGACTGAATGGTCAAGGTAGATAGACGAGGAACTCTACCTCGAGGGTAAGTCTCAAGATCAAACCTCTGCATCTCGATCTGAAGAGGTTTCTGAATCGTCAAATGAGCCATCACTGCGACTTTCCTGCTCAAAGCATCCGCAACTACATTAGCTTTACCCGGGTGGTAGCTAATGTCACAATCGTAGTCTTTCACAAGCTCCAACCAACGCCTCTGATGCATGTTCAGCTCCTTCTGCGTAAAGAAATACTTGAGGCTCTTGTGGTCGGTAAAGATCTGGCATTTCTATCCATACAGATAGTGCCTCCAAATCTTCAAAGCAAAAACTACGGTCGCTAACTCAAAATCATGGGTAGGGTAATTCTTCTCATGGATTTTCAGTTGTCGAGAAGCATACGCTATCACTCTCCCATGCTGCATCAAAACTGCACCTAAACCAAGCTTCGAAGCATCGGTATACAGAACAAACTCACCAGATCCTGACGGTACAGCCAAAACGGGTGCTGAGATAAGAGCTTGCTTCAAAGTATCGAAGCTCTTCTGACACTCCTCGCTCCACACAAACTTCACATTTTTCTTGGTCAGTGCTGTGAGTGGAACGGCAATGGATGAGAATCCCTGAATGAACTTCCTGTAATATCCTGATAGCCCTAGAAAACTGCGGATCTCGGATGCATTCTGAGGCACAACCCAATCTCTGACTGCAGCGACTTTCGCCGGGTCTACCTCAATGCCACTGCTAGAAACAATGTGGCCCAAGAACGCCACCTTCTCTAACCAGAATTCGCACTTACTGAACTTTGCGAATAGTTTGTGCTTCTGCAATGTCTGCAACACTGTGGTCAGATGTCTGCTGTGCTCCTCCCGACTCTTGGAGTAGACTAGAATGTCATCTATGAACACTATCATAAACTGGTTGAGGTACGGCTGAAATACGCGATTCATTAGATCCATGAAGATCGCTGGCGCATTCGTCAGACCGAACGACATCACAAGGAACTCGTAGTGACCATAACGAGTCCTGAAAGCTGTCTTCGAAATATCAGCATCTCTCACCCTCAACTGGTGATAACCGGAACGCAGATCTATCTTGGAGAAAATCGAAGCTCCCTGCAACTGGTCAAACAGATCCTCAATCCTCGGCAGTGGGTATTTATTCTTCACTGTAACCCTGTTCAACTCCCGGTAGTCAATGCAAAGCCTCATCGTGCCATCCTTCTTTTTCACAAATAAGACTGGCGCTCCCCATGGAGAAAAGCTCGGGCGAATGAACTCCTTGTCGAGAAGTTCCTGAATCTGCTTCTTAAGTTCTGCCATCTCTGTCGGTGCTAATCGGTACGGCGCTTTGGATATCGGAGCCGTACCTGGCATAAGCTCAATGGAAAACTCCACCTCTCTCTCGGGTGGCATACCAGAGACGTCTTCGGGAAAAAAGTCTAAGAAATCTCTGACAATCGGAACATCTGAGGCTGACTGGATGGGTTCCTTGGGGACAGATAAAAAGGTCGCTAGAAATGCCCGACACCCTCTATGCATGAATTTCCTAGCCTGAACATACGGAATAATGCGTGGTAAAGGAAAGTACCTGTCCGGCTCAAATAAGAACTGCTCCATTCCAGGCGGTCGAACAAGAACGGATCTCCGCTGGAAGTCTATCAACACTCTGTTCCTCAATAGCTAGTCCATCCCTAGGATGATTTCAAATTCTGGCATCGGTAGCACGATCAGATCCGCATAAACAAGATTACCGTGCAGCTCAAGGTCTATATCTCGGATAACATTGGTGGCTGCCATCTCCTCGCCTGACGGCAACACTACTGAAAAGGCTGTATCTAGCCCAATGGTCTGGATCTTGAGAAAGTTTGCAATGACCTCCGAAATAAATGAGTGAGTGGCCCCTGAATCTATCAAGGCCTTGGTAGCGGAACCAGATATAAAAATTCTCCCTGAAAGAGCGGAGCTCTAAGTTGAATCCAGTAGTTACAAGAACTAAACTTATAGACATGCAAAGGTCAAGGTTCTTCTAGCTTAATTTCCCACAAAATAAATCTGAGTAGAGCATGCAATCCTATAACAGTTCTAAGTTCACATCTAAATCCCGATTCCCAAAACACGGAAATTGAAATAATAACTTAAAGTTTAAAGGTACCTGTCAACAACATAGTCTCCGGGTTGGTTTCCGCGGCATAGAGAGCAAAAACTCTGCCTTGGGTAGGCAGATTCCTCTGAGGACATTGCAGCAACATGTGGTCTGGACTGCCACACTTAAAACACTTTCCTGAGCCAGCCATACATGCTCCAGGATGGCGACGTGAGCACCTGAGACAGACTGGGTGCTCCTGAGTCCTCAGGACTGGGCGTCCCCGCTGCTGCTGCTGCTGGCCTCGGTTCCTGGGCGGTCCAAGAAAAGGCCTCTTATTCTGCTGCGGATGCTGATGAGGAGGAGGGCGGTGCGGTGCCTGGACTGGGCGCTTGCCCTGGCGATCCCTCTTGATATCCCGCAGATCCTGCTCTGCGGCTAAGGCCTTGGAAACGGCAATCTCATAAGTAGAAGGGTCAGATACCCTAACATCCCGGCGCAAGATCAGCCGTAAACCCACCAGGAAGTGCATCAGCTTGGCTCTGGCATCATTCGCGATCAGGGGCACAAAGTGACAGCCCCTCTCGAACTTACGGATGAACTCCGTAACCGTCATATCCCCCTGCCTCAGACTCATGAACTCGGTGGTCCGCTTGGTGCGAACCTCCTCAGAAAAATACTTGGAGTAGAAAAATTCCGTAAAGCGGGTCCATGAAAGTGTAGCCAAGGTCAGGGCTACTGACGCTCCTTCCCACCATAAGCGGGCGTCTCCAGTGAACAGGTAGGTGGCACATCGGACTCGGTCTGCATCTCCCAGCTCCATAAACTCAAAGATGACCTCGAGGGATTTGATCCATCCCTCGGCAACCATGGGGTCAAATGTCCCAGAGAATTCCTTCGGGCGCATCTTCATGAATCCCTCATAAACAGCCTCGGGCCCTGTCGGCCTGGCTGCGGCTGTGGCATTGTTCCCCGCAAACTGTGCGAAGAACTGTGCCATGCCAGCTAACATCTGGGCACTCATGTCCGGTGGGGGCGGTGGAGGAGGTGGTAGGTCTCCCTCCGGTCTACGCTCCTCCCTGTCCTCTAAGCGAGGCTCCTCCTCTCTATTGCGCTCTAAAATGCGTCTAGGGGGCATACTGTTCCAACATAACCCATACGTAACTAACATGCATAATTCCATAATTTATTTTAAATGAACACTGAAATACTGAAAATCTGGAAGCATGCTGACAAAATAATTCATGCTTTAACTGAAATGCTGAACAAAACGCTGAACTGAAAAACTTACAGACCGAAGACGTGGCTTCGTGAGCTTCTCGCGGTCAGTAGTAGTGAAACCCTATACAGAACCACCGCTCTGATACCAATTGCAAAAGCCCTAAAACTTCTTGCTTGAAAATTTGCGGAAAATTAAAATTTTCTTTTTAAAAGAACTAAAATGGCCTAATTCATAAAATCACTGGTGAAACAAGTTCAATATTTCAAAATATTGCAGCGGAAGAAAATAAAGTTTGCCTAAAATCACAATTTAAAAATATCCAACGACTGATAAAATGTTTGCGGAATAAAATAACAACTGCTTCTCTGAGGTCCTCGGGTGCCACTACTGCCGACCCAAGCTGGCTCACTGGTCCCCGCCCTCGGCCCTGGCCTCATCAGTACCTACAACAATCAAGTCTAGTGAGCCTAAAGACTCAGCATGCATATATCGCAGGTAACGAGTAAAAATCTGAATTAAAATATGCATGAGTTAACATATCCTGTCCTGAGGCATGCTGAAAATAATTTGTACTGATCAATTATAATACGTGCATAACTGAACTGATAATCACAATAAAAAAAATGTTTGCTCCTTGGAGCCTGTACTGAAATAATTGGTAATTTTCTGTTGAGATTATGTTTTACGCCTGTGACCACTGCACTAAGCTGAACTGATCGGTAACTGGCTACCGGGGAGGCTGAAACTGAACTGAGCTGGCCGGTCACTGGCGACCGGGTGGTACCATACTGAACTGATCGGTCACTGGCGACCGTATAAAATAACACTCCCACATAGTGAATTAACCACAAGCCATATCGCATAAATCTCAAAAATAATCATTTTCTATTAAATGCACGTAAAATAATTAACTGGCATAATGAAAATTCCAGTAATTTTACCAACTGGATTGGATTGGATCGTCCCCAGGCTCGCTGCAACCTAACTGTGCCATGAAAAATATGCAATAGCTTAAACTTGACCAACTATGCAATTTAGTTCAAAAGATGCGACTATGATGCCTAATGACTTCGCATTTAATCATGACTCCGAGCCAACCTGAAACAACACCGAACCGACGTATAGTCATGATTAAAATACGCTGAAAAATCTTAAAATAATGCTCCTAAAATGATAGGGTCGAGATCTAGGTGGAATGGAGGCCAAAACACGAAACGCTCTTTCGAGAGTCAATTTGGCACATCGCACCGTAAATTCTCGTACGACCTCAAAAATGATCCAAATGACGAACGGTCAAAAACATGACCTTCCTAACTCAATGAGGCACTGTCCAGTCCAAGGACATGGGCTAAAATCCAACCAAGGACTCGAACTAGTCTCCGAACCGACACAGCAACTTGCTGTAAAATTCCAGCAACTGTACAATCGTGTAACTTGTGTTGTTTTCGAGACTACCGGCCATTGGGGCGTGAACCACCAACCAGAGACTCTTACCAACATCCCAAGGAGTGATTTGAACCATGGCTAAGGGCCCTAGGCCAGCCACAATCCGCGTCACACCAAAACTCAACTGAAACTCCAACCGAGAACCAACGTGCATGCGTGTGTAGTGTTTTGCCTAGATCGATGTCTTGCGTCGTTCCAGAGGCCATTTGATTGACCATGGCACGATCTAGACATATAGGAGCATGATATGAACCGTGGCTAAGGGCCATAGGCCAACCAAGATCCATACCAAGCAACAAAAGAAACGAAACCATATGTTGAAAAATGGAAGGGGCCGAAGGGATATAGGGGTTGTTCTTGTTAATTATTTAAAAACCGATGAGCCATGGACCAAGCCAGCAAAAAGGGCGACTTAGTCACGTCTTAGACATGCTAGGGAAGTGATCCAACCATGGCTATAGGCCATTGGGGCTGCCAAGATCAGATCCTTCCTCCTTGACAACCAAACTGAATTTTCGAACTCCAAAAGGGACACAAATGGTGTTGCTGTCATTTCTTGCTTTCCAGCAAGCATGGGCTGAAACCGATGGACAAATGTGGTCCTAATGCATCCTATTACATGTATATAAGTCGCTTTGGGAGCCTGGAGTCGAACCAATCACCTGAAACTCACAAACCAAGAAAAACGTGAAGCTTGCCAAGGAATATCAAAAATTCTGCATGTGTTGTTTCAAAATGTTTTGACATGTATCTCGGTTTTTGCTTGAATAAACATGATCATGTACTGAAAAATAAATGATAATATGACTTGATTGAGGTTTGAAAGAAATCTAGACATGCCTGGTTATCGTTTGAAATGAAAACGAAAAGAAGAGACGAGACGGCGCGGAGGAGACGGAGTGGCTTCCTTTTCTACCTTACCTTGCTCTCGATTTTTCTCTCTTCTTTTTGGCTATGTACCTCACGATTTTTACCTCTGAAAATGAGTCTGAATTCACTCTGAATTTTCGAAAAGGAGAGGGGGGGAAAAGATGGTTAGGAGGGTGAGGGAAGTGGGTGCAAGATATAAGGAAGATCCAAGACCAAGTCTTCTCATTTTAAATTTTGATTTCTAGTTTGATATCAAATGAGTTGGTGGATGTTTCTAGAGGTAGTGGCCGATTTTTACATTCTAGACTGTGATAGGATAATGCTAATTAGATCATTAAATGGTGCTAGAAAGATCAAAGAATTATCTTCCTAATTAAATACAAGAAAGGGTCAAAGGTGGCAAGGCAAATGAATTGTTTAATAGTCTAAGGGGGTGGCCGAAATTCACTAAATAAAAGGAAGGGAAAAATAATTATCTAGTGAATTAATAACCCTTAAAAACTTTACTAATCCTTAAATTAATTTGGTGAGCTAACCCCTTATTTATGAAACTTAAATGAGCTTATTTCTTAATCACCTCAAATAATTAAATTAAATCCTCAAACCTCCCTTTTTAACTTAAATGAACTTACTTGCTAGCTAAATTAACTTCTGGAAATATTTTCTAGATCTTAAATTCTATCTCAAAACTCCAACTCCAGTCCGGCCTCACTGAAATAACTGAAATGCTAAAAATCAAACTACTGAACTGAAATAATGAATAATTAACTTCAAATAAATGCATTTAAAATAATCATGCAATGAAGTCAATTAAATTTAAAAATCAATAATTATGCATGGCTTAAACGTAGACTGATTTACGGGTTCTACAATTAAGCCCACCACCAACTAGCTAGAACCACTCTAATTTTGCACTAGAAAAATTAGAGCATTTTTTTTTAGAAGTGTATTGTTTCCTCAACAATTGAAGAACAAAAATTGGGAGAGAAAATGCAAGAAGATTTCGGCCATGGTGTGAGTGAATGGGAGAGGGATGAGTTGCCTTGGTTGTGGGAAAAGTTGAATCAATCATGTTAGACACAAGCCTTGTTATTTGAAAAAGTTGTCTCCCAACTCTTCACCTCCCTTGCACGCTTTTTGAGTGGGCTTGTAACATTTACAAATCCCATGGACTTTATTTAAATGTCTCAAACCCATTTGAGTCCATTTAAAATTTTATTTTATTTTACTCAAGCCCACTAGTTCAATATTATTTTTAATTGGGCTCCACAAGGCCCAATGTTATTTAATTAATTCAACACTTGAATTAATTTAATTATTTGGACTCTACTAGGCCCACTAGTGTTAAATTAATTCAACACTTGAATTAATTTAATTTAGTCCATAATAATGTTTATGAAAATCACAATTTTCAAATACATTATTTACTTGGCCAACTTTTAATTTAGGAACACTTCACAAATTAAAAGTTACATTTCCTCATAGAAGTCATATTTTATTTTTCCTTACACTTATAAACTCCATTATAAGCCGTTCATCACATTGAACTATTTTACTTCTCAACGAGATCTAGAAAGCTAGTACTTGTGTGGCACTCAATGGTTCATTGATACAACTAGCCGTGGGTTCACATCTCCATGTGATTCGGACTAAACATGTCCTTATACAAGCATACCCCAATTGCTCCATTCTTACTTATCAACTCCTTGATAACAAGAACGTTAGAACTCAAGTCTGATAGTACCCAACCAAAGAAAAGAAGAGGGAAAACTTGGAGAGAAAAATCCTCAAGTTTCGGCCAAGGTGAGTGTTGAATGAGGGAGGATGAGTTGTCTTGGTAGTGCAAAAAGTTGATCCAAAAAGGTTGCATGTCATGCATTATTTTAATCAAAAGTATTCCCCAACTCTTCACCTCCCAAGCATGCAATGTGACTTGGGCTTGTAACTATTACAAGGCCCATGGACTATTTAAATTGTCTCAAACATATTTGAGCCCAATTAGACTTTACTTGGTTTTACTCAAGCCCACTAGTTAAATAATTATTTCCAATTGGGCTCTACAAGGCCCAATGTTATTTAATTAATTAACACTTGAATCAATTTAATTATTTGGACTCTACTAGGCCCACTAGTGTTTAATTAATTCAACACTTGAATTAATTTAATTTAGTACATAATAATGTTTATGAAAATTACAATTTTCAAATACATTATTTACTTGGCATATTTTTAATTTAGGAACACATTCATAAATTAAAAATTATATTTCTCTCATAGAAGTCATACTTCTATTTTTCTCAACGCTTATAAACTCATTTATAAGCCGTTTAACACTTTGAACTATTTTACTTCTCAACGAGATCTAGAAAGCTAGTACTTGTGTGGCCCTCAATGGTTCATTGATACAACTAGCCGTGGGTTCACATCTCCATGTGATTCGGACTAAACATGTCCTTATATGAGCATACCCCAATTGCTCCATTCTTATTTATCAACTCCTTGATAATAAGAACGTCAGAACCCAAGTCTGATAGTACCCAACCAATCATGTTAAATGCCTAGCAGCATCGCTTACATGACTCCTAGGTATCAAATGATAGTGCCTGCAAGAACCATTCAATTATGGTTAGCGTACAGTACGGTCCCTTCAACTCATATATCCCGACCGATTCGACAACAATTGGTATATCGAGAGCTGTCAATGAATCGATACTATGTGTCATGTTGTAGTTGCATCGATGGTGTAATCTATGAAACCCCTTTCATAATTACCACCATACTCTGATCAGAGATTTCATACTACATACACATAGGATATCCATACCCGAAGGTAAGCGGTGAATCCCCGACTACAATGCATCGACTCCTATATGTTTCGACAAAACACCCAACCTTGCCACCTGATGACCCCTTGAGAGTCGGTAAACAAGTCAAAGTGTAATGCTAGCACATAGAGTCTCAATGTTGTCCCGGGTCATAAGGACTAATGGTGTACAACAATAAACTAGGACGTTTCCACTCGATAAGTGAGAACCACTTGGAAAGTCCTTTATGGAGGGTTGTTCAGTGACTCTACCAGGAGCACCTATCTGCATGCTCGGACATCACAACGTCCCCTACAAATGAAAAATGGTACTCACATCGCAGATACTAGTCTCGAACTCGAGCGGCCTATAACCTTCTTAGCAGCGGCTGAATCGACTATGAACTGTTTAGAATATACAGTATTCCAAATATGAGTTTCATGATACTCATCATATGAGCATCTCATATTCTTTCTACTATTTGTATATTCAAGGGCTTTATCTATGCAACTAGCATGGGTATTCAGATAAAGATGTGCCAGTAATAATTTCAAATATTATTAAAAAAAGATTGTTTATACATAGAGTTTCATTGTGAACACTCGGCCAACACTTGGCTCGACGGGCACCTACTCTAACAACTTCTGCTACAGACATCATTGCATCGGTTTTCTTAGTCAAATGAGATGTGGAAAGCAGTTTGCTCATTAAAATTTCATCTGCATCATCATCTTCTTGTAGTTGTGTAATGAATTGCACAATTTCCTGAACATTGGCTAGTGTAATTTGCCTTAGAGGTGGAGAAGTGATAGGATCTTAATGATAGGGTCTAGTCACTATCTGCTCCTTGGAATTCACCAGCTCAAATATTTTATGATAACTCTCCTGGAGTTTGACTTTATCTAGAAGGAGATCGGGTTCATATTTAGTTGATTAATCACTGCTATGTCATCAAAATTGGTTAGGCATGAATGATCAAAATATGATGTAACGTACCGTACTTTTAAACTACTTTAAAATTTGCGGAAAAATAAAAATTCTCTTAATTAAATAGAAACCTTCAAATTGCGATAACAATAAATTGATCATTCAAAATATTTGTAACGAAAAGATCACAAATAAAGTTTTCTAAAAACACTTGTTTAAATATCGTAAACAATAATGTAAAATCAGAGTATTTGAACCATAGCATAATTTCTTAAAAACATGGGCGGTCCTCGGGTTTACCCTCCTGCTCAGTCCAAGCCGGCTCATTGGTCCCCACCCCTCGTCTCTTCAAAGTCATCATCACCTGCATTGATCAAGTCTAGTGAGTCTAAAAACTCAACATGTATAAACTGGAAGTAACAAATAATACGTAATAAAAACACATGAATCTTTAAAATAGAGCATACATACTTGAAACTTGAACGTAATAGCATAAACATACTTGAAACTTGAACGTAGTAGCATAAACGTAGACATGCCATCATCATAAAACTTTTCTTAAACATACTTGCATCATACATACTTGAGCATACATAACATCATTTTGCGTAGAAATATGTTTCAAATCAAGTGACCCATACATAAATGTGCCTGATAAGACTAAACCACAGTACTGGGCTGACAGGAAAATCCACTGCCACATACAAGATATCCCCGATCATGCTTTACCGGGTGGATTGGTCTCTGGTCATGTTTCACCGATTTCCAATCCTGATCTAAACCCGATCATGCTTTACCGGGTGGATTGGTCCCTGGTCATGCTTTACTGCTTTCCAATCTTGATCTAAACCCGGTCATGCTTTACAGGGGTGGAGAGGTCCTCGGCCACGTTCACCGACTTCCAAACCCATTTATAATTTGGTCACAAGACATTTAGCATACCTCAAAAACTTAAATTATTTTCTTTTGCACGTCGAATATACTTAAAAACATCGAGGGCTTCATTGGAACATTATGGACATGCTGCCCTAACAACAACAACAAGGATTCAGGAGATCTCAACGAAGCCTGCAACCAAAACTTCAAGAACACATTAAAAAACGCATTTTCAGAAAAGTCCAGTTTGAGCAGTCTCATAAAAACGATCATAACTCACTCATTTTTTATCCAAAAATTACGAATTTACTATCAAATTGAAGGTATTGAAAAGTACATCGTTTTAAATGTTGAAAGTTTTTTCAGAAAATTGACCGAAAAATCGCAGTATTTAAACTGACAGCAAATTCGTGTTTTGAGATCCAAAATTATTTCAAAAGAGATCCACCCATTTTTTTTCTTTAACTTTTGCATAACATACACATGTTTTCCATGCACTACAATCAAAAAAATTACTATTACAAGATCGATGCGAAAAGGGAATGAATATACTTGCCTTGATGATTATACTCACGAAACAACGAATAACGATGCGAGGGGATGCAAGAATCGATCCGGGACGACTTGTGCCACGATGCTTGCTATAATCAAACATGAGTCTAGCGAAGAAAATCGAAGGAGAAAGAGTGGCTGCTGGAGCACTCTAAGAACCCTAGTTCTTTTCAAAACAAAAGAGAACGCAAAGTGTGTGTGTGAGTGTGTGGGGGGGTGTAAAAACGTGTAGGTGTGTGTGTATTTATTAGGTAGATAATTAGGGGCTAATGAGGGGAGTTAATTAGGTTAATAAAAATAGTAATAACTAATTAACATGCTAAATAAAATACTAATCCCCCATTAATTTACTAGAACCCCTAATTTAAAATAAAATACACATGTGTCATATTTTCAAGATTTAAAATCTCCAACTATTCAACTTAGTATTTTGAAATGTTTAAAATCTTAAAATCACCTAATAAATTAAATTAGGCTTTGAAATGCTTAAAATTTCATAAATAATTTAAAATACCACTTTCTTGACCTGAAATAAAATACCACATTTTTCATAAATCACCTAAATCGTCACAGGTCTCTTTTCCCAATCCCGTATCATATATTCGCTTGAAACATAAAACTCAAGAAAAACGTTTTAACGTGCATCACAAAACAATAATTAATTTAAAATAATGCATTTGAATAAATAATGCTTCTATAAAATCATTTTAAATTTAAATAAATGATTTAACAATTTAATTAAATGCATGGGTTTTACATGTACTGAATTTGGGCTCTACAGTTCTTCCCCCACTTAAATAAATTTCGTCCTCGAAATTAAGTCTTATCAAACAACTCCAGGTAGCGATTCTTCATCACTGCCTCGGTCTACCAAGTGGCTTCCTCCACTGATTGATTTAGCCACCGGACTTTGACCAGCTTGGTTACCTTGTTCCAAAGTCTTCGTTCCTGTCATTCTAGGATTTAATCAGGTCTTTCCTCATACGACAGATCCGTAGCAAGCTGTAACGGCTCATAGCTCAAAACATGCGAATGATTCGCTATGAATTTCCTCAGCATCGAGACGTGGAACACATTGTGAACACCGTCCAGATTCGGTGGTATGGCTACACGATAAGCTAGTGTCCCAGCTCTGTCAAGAATCTCGAACGACCCTATAAATCTCGGGCTCAACTTGCCTCTATTCTCAGACCTCATAATACACTTCATAGGTGCTATCTTCACGAAAACGTGATCACCCATGGCAAACTCAAGATCTCTCCTCCTCTTGTCAACATAACTCTTTTTACGATTCTTTGCGGTCTTCATCCTGTCTCGGATCTTGACCACCACGTCCGCGGTCTGCTGAACAATTCCCTAGTCACAGGACATGATCCTCTGCCCAAGGCTCCGTACCTTGGTTATCTGTAAGCCCAGGTCCCTACTTCCTGGCTCGGGGCACCGCACCTCGACCATTCCCAAGTCCCGGGACATGATCCGGGGCCCAAGGCTCCGTACCTTTGTTATTAAAAAGCCCAGGGTCCTACACCTTGCCTCTGGGCACCGCACCTCGGCCATTCCCAAGTCCTAGAACATGATCCTCGGCCCAAGGATCTGTACCTTGGTTATTTATTAGCCCAGGGCCCTACACCCTGGCTCGGGGCATCGCACCTCGACCAATCCCAAGTCCCGGGAAATGGTCCCCAGCCCAAGGCTGCGTGCCTTAGTTATTAATAATTTTAGGGCTCTACACCCTGGCTCGAGATACCGTACCTCGACCATTCCCAAGTATCGGGACATGAACCCCAGCCCAAGGCTCCGTACCTTGGTTATTTATAAGCCGTGAGCCCTAAACACTAGCTCGGGGCACCGAACCTCGACCATTCCCCCGTCCCGGGACATGGTCCCCCGTCCAATGCTCCGTACCTTGGCTATTAATACGCCCAGGGCTCTACACCCTTGCTCGGGGCACCGCACCTCGATCATTCCCGAGTTCTGGGACATGATCCTTTGTCCAAAGCTTCGTACCTTTGTTATTTATAAGCCAGGTCCCTACAACTTAGCTCGGGGCAACGCACCTCGACCATTCCCAAGTCCAGGGACAAGATCCCGGCCCAAGGTTCCGTACCTTGGTTATTAATAAGCCCAATGAAACATCGGGTTATTCGTTTTCTTAAAAAGTGCAAGAAATTTTTTTTCTTATATATTTATTAGTTCTTTGAAAAAACCTTGTACATTTTAAAATTATCCAGTCAACTAACATTCAAAAATCAAAGGAAAATATTTTAAATTGTAAAATTGTCAAACGTTTTACCAAACCTAAAAGCATTATTCGAAAAGTGTAGCACATACTAAACCTCTCAAAATCTCTCAAAAAGCAAAAATAAAAGTCTTAAAATCTTTAACATAATCGTAAACTTAAATCATAAGTGCGGAAAATAGAAGCGCTGGTCCTCAGGTTATGTGCACCTTCAGTCCAGCAAAGTCAACCATCAAGACCTCGATAAACATTATTATCGTAATCGCCTGCATCAATCACACCTAGTGAGTCTAAAGACTCAACATATCATATTCTTGATACAAAATAATACGTATAAAACCACAAGCAACATTGAAAAATAATTGTACTTAAAATATCGTTTTCATGAATATGCATAAACTTTAAACATGAACATTTTCTTAAACTTTTCATAAAATTTTTCATAAACTTTTTCATAAACATAAACATACTCATATTTATCATAAACATATTCATATTCATATCATCATCAACATATTCATATTATCATCATACATTCTTTTTTCCTTTCGTTGAATTCAGATCGTTAATTGTAACTTTCATGTTAATCTAAGTCTACGTCTATGTGTTAGGCGATGGATCAGTCTACATGTAACCACAGTACTGGGCGGCGGGGACACCAGCAACACTCTCACTGATCAACTGGGCTTTGGCCTATCATATCCTCATATGGAAATGCAATCGTTGGGGCTCCCTCGGGGGCCTTTTCCCATAGACGGGCTCCCTCTGGCCTTTTCCCATAAATGGGTTCCCTCTGGGGCGTTCTCCCGTAAATGGACTCCCTCTGGGCCTTCTCCCTTCACGACATCCCCATTCATATCATCATATCATCATATACGTATCAATGAAAATACGATCGCCGGGCTCCCATTAGGACCATAACCCTCACGATATCTCCAACATATCATCGCATTAGTCACAATTACTTCACTTCCTTCAACGTTTCATATATCATCAAATTAAAAATCAAGCATTCAATATCATTTTACTTTTAAAAACAGGCTTGCAACATATCTTTTAACGTTATCGTTTCATCATAAAATTCCATAAGCATTTTAAAATAAACATTTTAACATATGAAATCAAAAAAATCCAACGTTTAAAATGACATTTTATCATCAAAACATTTAAAATTACATTTTGACATATTAAATCATAAACATTTAAAATAAATATTTTGACATAAAAATCCCTAAACATATAAAATTTCATAAACATTTAAAATTGATATTTTAACATATAAAAATTCATAAACATTTAAAATTTACATATTAACATATAAAAATTCATAAACACCCATAATCATTGACATTAATCATATTAGCATATAAAACATCATTCAAGACACTGTCATGACGTTTACTAATTTCTAGGTATAAAATGATCGTTTTGCCCTTAAACGTAAAATTTAACGTTCTTGTCTTTTTCTTAATTTCATTGACTTTAACATGTCCAAATAATTATTTAAGGTTACATGAATTTTCTCGTATTTTATTTAGCTTAAATCGATGACTTTTAAATAAAATTATTAAAATAACATATTAATGCGTTTTAATCCAGAATTAAACCAAACCTTAATATAAAATTTCCAAATTTAAAACTTAGACTTGTAATAATTATTGAGCTTAAATATAATTTACATAATTTTGTAAACCTTAAAACTAGGCTTTTCAATTACTTCTTTAATTATCGTTTTGTGCGGCGATAAAATCTCGGATAAATCCAAAACTCATTATTTTGACCCCAAATTTTAAACATAAAATTTTTATCATTTATTCTACCTTCCAAGTAATGAGCCACACCCGTGGACCCATGGATTCAATTTTATCCTTTTAATTTTTGAATTTGACATCTTATCGAACCACCCGAGCCATCTCCAAATTTACTCGAGCCACGCTCAAGTCACCTCGAGCCAAACCCTAGCCAACCCACCTAGGGACCCTATTGACCAAGCCCAGCCCAAAAAACCAAACCTGGCCCACTCAAAAACCTTCTGGAAACTCACCCAAACCTGCGCACATGGATGGACTCTTGCACAAAAACTCCTAGTGACTCTAGGACTCTTTCAGCCCTTAACCACCGAGCCCACCTGACCCTAACCATCTCTAGATCACGCCCAGACCCTATCCAAGCCTAGCTCAGCCCCTGAACGTGCGCACGAAGCACCTGAATTCAGTAGACAACAGCCACACACCTTGGAGTACCTCACGCCTCTCACGTTCTGCTTCAGCCAACAGTGACCCAAGACACTCCAGCCCCTACCCCAACCCTGGACCACCACCCTAAGACCCTAAAAGACCCACTTGGCTTGCCATCGGCTAGCCGCGAGCCCGCTTCTGCCCCGAACAGCTCCTGCGCGCCTCAAAGCTGTTTCCCTCACGTTACCCACGTTTCTCTCGAGCCACAACGTACCCACCTGAACCTACCCCTAGCCCAAACCATTCCCATCACCCAAGGACCCTGATGTACCACCTAGCCTAGCCCAAAAATGAGCCACATCCCTGGAAATCTCGGCCACCCCCTTGCACGCATGGGAAGAGTCCTTGCTCAAGTGGACTCTTCCTAGCCACTCCCCTTGAGCCCTAGACATGCTAGGACCCTACCTAGGACCTAACAATGACCCCTAGGACCCAACCACCAGGCTTGGTTGAGCCACCTGGCCCCATGCATCAATATCGAGCCCTTCAAAAGCCCATGACAGCAACCTGGTCCCAGATTGTTTCTATATCTTGTGCAGCTTTTTGGGGTGTTTTAGGACCCCTTAAACTTGTGTAAAACATGAACCCAACACATACTAATCATGGAAGCCCCTTAGGTAGAAGAATTTCATGGTTTTTAAGATAAAAATACATGTTTTAAAACCACATAAGATGGAAGTGCGAAAATATTAAGATGTGTGATTGTTTTCATAGAAAAACATGATCAATTACATACAACGGTGTGATAGATGTTTGAAGAAAAGAAATATGGCGTTCATTTGTGTATTTAACGCATGAATTATCGTTGACGATTCGAAGAACGGCGACGAGGAACGACGGCTTGAAAAATCTAGCAAATTTGATGCTTTTACCTTCTTGGTCTTGTGTGTGCGTGTGATGTTTTTGCTTGGGGAGAGTTTGTAAATTGTTGGGGTGTGGGGCGTGGGGTTTAGGGTGGGTTTTTAGTTTAAATATTACTTAAAATCCTAATTAAACTCTAATTGTTAGCTTAGACCCATTAACCATGTTAATTACGCCCATTTAGCCCATTAGTGTTTAATTAAAAATATTAAAAGAATTTTGCTTAAATAAATTTGTGAGTTTATTAGCCGAGTTGCCAAAACGTTTGTATTTTTGTTGAAAAGCCAACAACGATAAAAATTACATCCCGAAGTTTAAAATCACCTCAAAAACTCCTTATTTAAAAAAATAAGAAAAAGCATCCCCCTTAATTTAAATAATTAAAAACAATTTTTAAATAAAAATATTTTCTATTTTTCAGCCAGCGGTCTCCATTCCTCGATCGCAATTCGAATAACCTTTTAAATTACATTTTAATGCAGCCACTGCAGAAAAGAATATTTTAAACATGTAAATATGCATAACATAATTAATTAATGCAATTAAAACAATTAATTGAAATACACAAGGAATTTAATAATTGCATGGATGTGGTTTACGTAGACCTTAAAATTTTCGGGGCGTTACAATCTTTCGTCCTTAAATTGAATTTCGACCTCAAAATTCGCTAATCCTCAATAATAAAAAGTTTAAACTTAGTTCTAGTATCCCTAAAATCCATGCTTCTGCTGCGCTACTCTGATAAAACTTAAGTTCTATAATGTCCTTACGTCTCCTTGATCATAATTAAATTTACCTTCTAAATCCTCGTTTGAAATTCGCGACTTAAAAAGATCCATGATGACTTATTGCTATATTATTATAACCTTGAATTTCAACTTTTCCTACAATTCTCAATATCAAAAAATGGATGTCCATACTTATCGTTTATTACTTTCTTATTTTATACCCAAAATGTTCATCAACTTATCATATTTCAACATTAAAATCTCAAACGCATCTCCTAACGCTAAGATTTTCAAGCATAATATCGTTTCATCCTACAAAACCCTTGATTAACTTTCCTTATAACATTATAACCAAGATATCACAAGGTTTTAAATATTCTTACAAGCCTAATTCATCGAAAATTCTTACCATTTAAACAATTCAATTCTCAATTATTGCTAAACTAGTCCCCAAATTCTTTAACAATTGCAAGATAAATTCTTAATTTGCCCAAAAATTATCCGATTGGTCGTTAATTTCGAAAATTCTACAATTAACCCATAAGTTATTGACATTCTTAATTCATTTTACTGGTTTCCCATAACATAAATTTCAATAATTTTAAACTTATTTACCCAAAAATCAATTCTCATAACCAATCTTACCTTTGATCAAAACTTAAAATCCCAATTTATACATTTTCTTACTTCCAAAGATCATCACAGTCTTCGAATCATTATTCCTTACGTCTAATTCCCAAAATTAATTCCACTAGTAACCATGAATCATAAATATTTTCTTAGAAAATCTACATGTCCCAAAAGCATTCAATACTAAAACCCAAAATTCAACATAGTCCAATTCCACCACAAACATGCGTTGAAATCATATAATTTCTCATTTCAGATCGTATCACGCATAAAAATTCTAGAGCATATAAATCATATATCTTCATAAAGCAATTAAACATGTGACGTGAACATATAATTCATGTACTTATACAGATATCATCATAAAATCATACAAAGCATATAAACTTACAAATTTGAGGCTTGACGACTGAGCTTCATGGCAGTGATGATGGCACAACCCTTTACAGAATCATTGCTCTGATACCAACTGAAACGTCTGCTTATTCGTTTTCTTAAAAAGTGCAAGAAATTTTTTTAAAACCCTTACTAGCATCGGTCGAACACTTGCATAAAATAAATAAAGTTTTTTTGACGTCATTTTAAAATAACCCAACTAACAGACATTTAAAAAATCCAATAGAAATAGTTTAAAGCATAAAATTATTAAAGGTTTTACCAAACCTAAAAGCATTATTCGAAAAGTGTAGCACATACTAAACCTCTCAAAATCTCTCAAAAAACATAAATAAAAGTCTTAAAATCTTTAACATAATCGTAAACTTAAATCATAAGTGCGGAAAATAGAAGCCCTGGTTCTCAGGATATGTGCACCTTCAGTCCAGAAAAGTGAACCATCAAGACCTCCATAAACATTATTATCGTAATCGTCTGCATCAATCACACCAAGTGACTCTAAAAACTCAACATATCATATTCTTGATACCAAATAATACATATATAACCACAAGCAACAGTGAAAAATACTTGTACTTAAAATATCGTTTTCATGAAGATGCATAAATTATAAACATGAACATTTTCGTAAACTTTTCATAAACATTTTCATAAACTTTTTCATTAAATTTTTCATAAACATAAACATACTCATATTCATCATAAACATATTCATATTTATATAATCATCAACATATTCATATTCATATTATCATCAACATATACGTATTCTTTTTTCCTTCCGTTGAATTCAGATCGTTAATTGGGACTTTAATGTTCATCTACGTCTACGTCTACGTGTTGGGCGATGGTGTTGGATCTCGGATTTCTCATGCTCAAACGCAGCGGAAGTTTAAAAAAATTTTAGATCTTGACATTCAAGATGTATTTGGACACTCCTATAGTTTTATAAACAAACATTCTTAAGGCGTTAAAATATATACCTTTGGTAAATAAATCACTTGGCTCCAACTAATCCGATATGAAGGATATAGCTCTTGATTAATCTCTACGAATGATCTTAAAAAGCTCCTTTGTTTATTTTCTAATTAGGTCCACGACTAGATGGTTTGATCCTCTTATAAATTTCACTGGAAAATTTAGAAGAAGTTTTGCGTTGGAGATCAAATATCGAGAGACGGCTCAACCTTAGAATTTCTTCAAGGTGGCCGAAAATATTGAGGAGAGGAGGAGAGCCTTTTTCGAAAATTGTGACTCTTGTGGTGGCTAGGGTTATGCCTTGCTAACACCTATTTATAATTAAATCATCACCTAACAATCATAATTAACTTTAATGGGCTTGATTAATTAAATGGGCTAGTCCAACTAGTTTAATTAATTAATCAAAGTCCATTAAGAGCTTTAATTATTTAGTATGTTGGACTTGTACTCCTACAAGCCTATTAAACATACTTCCCACCAATTTTAATTTAATATTTAATAAACTCAACTTTTGAGCTTAATAAATTAAATCGATTATAAATTCAACATTTGAATTTATTATTTAAATTATAAATTAAACTCCTTGAATTTTATTACCTCCAAAATTTAACATTTAATAAACTCAATTTTTGAGTTTAATAAATTAAATTCTCAATATTTATAAATTTAACTCCTTGAATTTATTCTCCCATAATTTAATTATTATAAATTCAACTCCTTGAATTTACCATATCATAATATAAATTCAACTCTTTGAATCTATTCTTCCAACGGGAACAAACAATCCAGTGCTTGTGTGACCTCAATGGTTCAGGGATACAGCCAGCCGTGGGTTCACAACTCTTTGTGATTCAGAATAACATTTTATTCTTATTCTGGTTTACCCTAGTTAGCCCCATTTTTTTCATCAACACCTTGATCAAGAATGTCAGAACTCATTTCTGATTGCACCCATCGGATCATGGTAAGAGCCTCTAGTAGCATCGCCCCATGATCCCCTAGGTATCACTGATAGTGCCTGCAAGAACCAGTCGATTATGATTAACGTACAATATGGTCCCTTCATCTCATATATCTCGATCGAATCTGCAACCATTGGTTCACCGAGGGTTGCATATTAATTCGATAACTATATGAAAACTATTAATAGTGGCATTGCATCTACGGTTGGAGAACTCCTTCTCTAACGTACATCTCATACTCTGGCCAGAGATTCCACGCTCGATAATTTGATCAGATCACATAGGATATCCACACCCGCAGGTGAGCGGTGAATCCCCGACTACAATGCACTGGCTCCTATATGCGTTGCAATTGTACCCAACCTCGCCACCTGATGACTCTCCTGGAGCCGGTAAACGAGTCAAAGCACAACCCTACCATCTTACATGGATTTATCAAAGCACAACCGGTAAACGAGCCTCAGTGTTGTCCTGGGTCGTAAGGACTAATGGTGTACAATCATAACCACGGACTTATCATCTCGAAGAATGATAACCACTTGAAAAGCCCGAGGGATGGTTGTTCGGTATAATCATCATATGACTACCCATCTGCATGTTTGGACATCTCTATGCCCTTACCAAGAAACGCAGTACACAACATCACAGATGCTAGTCTCTAGTTCAAGCGACCTTTATCCATGTTTTAGACGGCTGAATCGACTAGGAACGAATTTAGATCATACAGTGTTTACAAACGAGTTTCAACATCGAATTACGATTCATTTGTATTAAAGTATAATCAAGGACTTGATCTATGTTTTATAACATGGTATACACATAAAAAAATAACAAACCATGAAATAATGAATTATATTAAAATAAAGATTGTTTATTACCACTGAGTCAATAAAATCCATAGCCAAAAGTTGGCTTGCAGGGCATCCACTTTAACAGATGGATCCATCTACTTGTAACCACAGTATTGGGCGGGGAGGGGGGGGACACCAGCAACACTCTCACCGGTCAGATGGGCCTTGGCCTATCATATCCTCATATTGAAATGTGATCGTTGGGGCTCCCTCGGCGGCCTTCACGCATAGACGGGCTCCATCTGGGTCATTTTCTGATAAATGGTTTCCCTCTGGAGCCTTCTCCCATAAATGGGCTCCCTCTGGGGCCTTCTCCCCTCATGATATCCCCATTCATATCATCATATACGTATCAATGGAAATACGATCGTCGGGCTCCCACTGGGATCATAACTCTCACTATATCTCCAACATATCATCTTATTAGTCACAATTACTTCACTTCCTTCAACGTTACATATTCTCATCACTTTAAAAATCAAGCATTTAATATCCTTTTACTTTTAAAAATAAGCATGCAAATATCTTTTAACTTTGTCGTTTCATCATTAAATTTCATAATGCTCAACGGACAAAATTTAAGTTGCCAGTATATCGGTCCAACTGATCAACAGAAGAAACCCAACTATCAGCTGAAACTGATGAGTTAAGTGGAACTTAATCATCAGAAGTGACGCCGCTTCATTGTAATAACTGATCAAATATAGATGATCAATGCGGTTCAACATCAGTTGAGTCCAGTTTGAGTCAGCTCGACCAGTTAGCCAGCATAGAGATCAAGTCCAAGAGCAAACTAACTGATATTCTGGCAAAAGAAACTCAAAATCCTTGCAGCATTCAAAGCATTCTAGGCGACCAGTTGTTAGTATATTCAGTTCTATTATGCGTAAACAAACTGATGTTTGATGTTATTTAAAATCTGCCAGTGGAGTGGCAATTTCCCTTACACTTGTTGATGTGCGCAAAAGTATAATACAAGGGACGTTTATTTGATTAAATAAACATCTTGTTGTTCCAGTTAGACTTTACATAACTGAATTGCTATCTTAAGATTTGTTGCCCAAAGTGCTTGATACTGAAACTTCATTAATCGTGTAAATGATTATAATTTTGAAGGGGAGTTTTTAATTCAGTTTTTGAGGGGGAGTTTTGTTTAGAATTATCCCTCGAACTGAAAAACTATTTTCAAATTATTTTATTCAGCTGTTGAGGGGGAGCTTCTCTTTCTGCTACTCCTCGAACTGAAAAACTCTTTTTAAAAGTTGTTTTCTTTTTTATTCTCACAAAGGGACAGAATAATATTTTTTATTGCTTAAATTTTGTGATCATCAAAAAGGGAGAGATTGTTGGAACATTTCATGTTCGCAATCTTGATTTTGATGTTAACGATTGTTATTTTGTTTCTAATGATTACCTAAGTGCGCAGGAAGCTGGAATTGATCAGGCTTCGAATTGAATTTGTTAACCGATTCAAAACTAAAGCTATCGAGATGCAAACTGAAAACATCAACTGATCGACTAAACTGAATAAGCTCAACTGATTTCTCAAAGAACGATTCAACTGATTGTCCAGCTGATAGGTAGTTCAGCAGAAGACCTTTAGAAGCCCAGCAAGCTGATGAAGAGCTCAACTAAATAAGAACTCAGCTGACCAGTTCAACCGATGAGAGTGAAATCAGTTCAACTGACGAGTCAACTGATTTCACCAGCCCAATTGAAGATCAATTCAGATGACCAGTTAGGAACATCGATTAGGGACCATTCAGTTACAGATCAAGATAAGCGTATCTTAGTGGACTCCAGCAACGCACAAAGATACAAACACTTGTACAATCAAAGGTACAATAATGGACGTTGCAGCAAATATTAAAGAGATTCCTGGAGGCATATCAGAGAAGTCAAGACACATATACCAAGGAACACATTCAAAGCTACGACGATCACATCTGATGAGTCTTGAAGTAGGGTCTCAATGCCTCTATATATACACGCTCAAGACCATCAGCAAAATAAGAAGAGAGAGCACATACTGGAGTGTGTGAAGCTAAAAAGAAAGGGCACACATATTGCATATCACCTTACAAGAAGCAATTACCCCAGAGGGAACATTTTATCGTGTTATCAGCTTAGTTTAGAAGCATATTTTCCTCAGTGTCTGAGAACACTTTCAGATAGTTTTCAGAGATCAGTTCTCACACACACACACCACCACTCAAATACAGTCTTGCACAAAGACAATAAACTTGTGTATGTAGTCTTTCTTACATAGAAGTTAAAGAAGTGTTGGCGGGAAGGTGATGCCTTTGTTCTAGTCTAGAAGTTCAGTTAGGCAGTAGCGTAAGTTCTAGCTGAGTGGGTTTGTATAAAGAGTTGTATAAATCAAAGTTTTCTAGTGAATCCTACCCGAGGGGGAAAAGGGAGTGACGTAGGAGCAGTTGAAATCTCCAAACATCCATAAACATATCTTGTGTATTTTTCTGATAAACTGTTGTTTTCAAAGTGTTTGGATTAGTTAGAGTATTTGTCAGTTCAGTTGTCACCATAACTGAACTGATGAATGCAAAAACTAATCTACCCTTTTTCAGTTTTTCAATTACACATGATATACAAAAAATTTCAGTGTTTCTTAACGAAGGATTATTTTTGAGTGTTTTCCGCTTAATTTTTACTCAAAACTTGATCTAATTCATCGGTGTATACATTCTTAGAACACGAGCTATTTCAGCTCTTGGAGAATATTTTGTTTGAAGCACCTCAAGGTGCTCTGCAAACGATTCATCAACGATCCTATAGTGAGACTCAATAATTGTATTCGTTGCATCTTTAATTTGTTCCTTGAACTCTGTGTCTCGACTTTTCGACTGCCCTTCTGATACATTTGTCTATAATGCTCTGATGCAACGTTCAATAATGTCTTTTGACAGGACAATTGCTTTGTACCTTTGTGTATAGCTGGAATCCACTGAATGAGTTTGTCTTTATCTACAACTGAAATATTATTGACTGACGCTCTGAACTTGTCGGCCTGAACTGATCTTCAGTTGGGCTGGTGAAATCAGTTGACTTGTCAGTGGAACTGATTTAACTCTCGTTAAGTTGGACTGATCAGCTGGGTTTCTTCGTCAGTTGAACACTCCTTAGGATGGCCAGGCTTTTGAGGTTCTCCTGCTGAATCACATATCAGCTGGAAAATCAGCTAAACTACTCAATTGACGTATCATTTCCCCTTATTCAGTTTTTGTGATCAGTTGGGTCTTCAGTTTCGCGATGAAAACAACTTGTAACTGATCCTAGCTTTTTCACACTAAGATAAAACATTAGTAACACAAAATAACAAGTTTTGTTAACATCAAAATTAAGATTGCGAACTTGTAAAGTTCAAACATACTCCCATGAGTTCTTCGATTAAATTAGATAATGATCAAGGGGGAATATCAGTTGAGACGGCACTCTACAGAGATTTAATAGTTTCTTCATTATACCTAACTGCTAGTCGTCCTGATATTGTATTTGCTGTTTGTATGTGTGACAGATTTCAGGCAAATCCTAAGTAATCGCACGTTTTAGATGCCAAACGTATATTGAAATATCTTAAAGGCACACAAAATGTGGGCTCATGGTATGCTAAGGAGTCATCGTTCAATTTAGTTGGCTATGTAGATGCAAATTATGCAGGATGTAGGCTTGATCGTAAAAGTACCAGTGGATCACGTCAGTTTCTAGGATACTGACTGATTTCTTGGTTCAGCAAGAAGCAAACATTCATAGAAACTTCCACAACTGAAGCAGAATATCTTGCTGCTGGAAGCTGCTGTGCTCAAGTGCTCTGGGTTCAGCAACAACTGAAAGACTATGGAATCATTGCAAAAGAAAAACCAATTTTTTGTGATAATACAAGCACAATTGCGATTACATATAATCCAGTTCTTCACTCAAGGACCAAGAATATCAATGTCAGACATCTTTTTATCAGAGATTATGCTCTAAAGAAAGCAATCCAACCGGAATGCATACCAACTGATCAACAAGCAGCTGACATTTTCACCAAACCATTACCCGCGACTAAGTTTCCTGTTTTTCGCAATATTCTTGGTTTAATTGATCTGTCTTAATCATATGTGTTTTAATGCTGATATGTCGGTTATTGCTAATTATTATTCAGTTAATTATTTGTCAGTTAGTCAATTGCGAGTTAGTCAACCATTAGTTAGTCAATTGATTCAGTTAGTATGGACAAAATAAACAGTATTGAATAAAAATATCAAATTTATTGATAATATCTTTCACATGTTACCCAAACTAACTGATCACTCAGTACTGACCTAATTGATCTTATCCAATAAGTTAACTGATTAATCGATAAATATTAACTGATTAATCGATAAATATTCTATATTAAGTGATGTGACTGTTAAAATTACACTTTTAATGTCATTCATTGAATAGTAATTTGAAATGTGGCCTCACGTGGCTCATTAACTTATGTTCACGTTTTCACCGCATGTACACACGATTTTATCTTGGACTGACACATGTACAAAAGTTTGAAGAGTCACAAACATATGAAATTGAACCCGCTTCATTTCAGTTTATTTACGCGCACTACAACTCTCAGAGTAAATCAAATAAACAGAGATTTTTCTCGCAGATATTCCAAATATCAGCAATGGCAAATCAAGTGCAAGCTTACATCCTCAAAGCAATTGCTATTGATTTTGAATCAGTTCTGTCTGCCAAAGACTAAGCTATCAAAGCTGTTTTTCTAAAACTGGAAGTAGCTAGACTTGAAGACCTTTATGGGACTATCCTCTCAAGAAATCTATCACAAAGAGATTCAAGAACTATATGCCAATGGTTTCATCTCTGCTGACGGCAAAATAACTACAACCGTCAACAGTCAACTGCTGACCATTGATGAAGATTATTTCATAAATCTTTTCCAACTACCTTCTGATGGCCTCGAAAATATATCTGAGGTCAAAACATCTGATGTGGAGGAAATGCAGACGCTGTTATCTGCAAAAGAACAGAATATCAAGGTCTCTGATCCGAAGAAAGAACTGAAGCCTGAGATTCAGCTGTTGGCTGACATCGTGGCTAAGGGACTACTTGCTAAATCCAGTTCATTAGCTGCTCTCACCTTGGAAAAGTTACAGGTGATAACTACGATTATGGCTTGACGCAGACTAAATTGGTCAGCCATCATATATTCCATCCTGAGGAACATGATTCAAACATCCAAATAGTCCAAGGGATATGCTGTACAACTCAGATATCTATTACCAAATGTCAAGCTGGACATGTCACCTAAGCTGTTTATCAAAGTGAAGAAGGAAATTGGGACATAGGTTCCTCCCAAATCAGTCAAAAATAAAACTCAGAAGAAGAAAATCAAATGGAAATTGATTGTCAGTGATACTGATTCTGATAATACTCCTTCTCCCAAAATCCTGAAGAAGCCGAGAACTCTCAAGACCAAACCGGCAGCTGTTCTGAATTCAATCCCAGTTGATCGATTGACACTGACTGGAGCAAAACATCCTATCAGCGCCATACTTCTAAGGGTAGTTCTAGTCGAGTCTTCAACTGAGGGTCAGTTACATCCACCAACTGATCCATCCAAGAAGGTTATCACCAAGTTTGGCGATAAGAAAAAATCAGCATGAAACACCCCATTCTCATGGCATTTAAAATAAAGAAATAACATACGCAGAAGCATCTCATTTTAAATGGGAAGAATAATATACCATTTACGTAATAAAAATTTTCAATCTTTTATCCATAACCATTTACAAAACCAACATCAAAATATTTCCAAAAACCATTAAAAATTTTTCCTTGATTCCGTTTACCAAAATACATGTCCCTTAAAATTCCATGTTCACTATACCAAAATAAGAGTGACATGAAAAAAGTTCTCCCCTTATATTCTATATGACTTCTTCCCTCTTGGACAATCCATTTCATTCCTTCTTCTCACCTGCACCACATGACATTAACTGCAATGAGATAAAACTTAGTAAGCAGAAAGCTATAAATAGCAAGTACATATACATAGGCTTGGCTTGAAACATGGCTATGACAATGGAAATGAAAATTGAATTATACCATCTTCAATGAACAATAGATAACAAAATAATTTAGATGGTATCTCTTGGTATGGATTAAAGAAAAGGAATCGATAGTTCTGTGACATGTGACTTGTGACCTGTGGTAAGTATCTCTTTGATATAAATATCAAAGCTGTGAGAGATACTTCATAATCATGAAATTGGTCAATAACATGCATGCAATTACTCTCAATCCTCGACTTTTATCATAGGAATGTTATTGAGGCAATTTAACAAACGCTTGGTAGGCAACAATAACTTCTATCTCTTTTTTGTCAATTAATTCAATGGTAATCCTTTGATAAATGAATATATAACAACACATATGTCAAGAACATAACTATGGAAGGAGCTAGACATCAAATAACCTGGCTTTTGTACATATATAAAAAATGTGAGCACAAAGGATAGCCACTACTTACAACCCAACAAGCAAATGATTTCTTAAATGATCTTAAATGGAATGCTACAACAAAATACAAGAATTCAACCATTAATCATCCCCAATAATCAAAGAACTCAACTAAACCATCAATTACCTTCAATTTCTCAATCCCTACTAAACACAAAAGGTAGAGTTCTTACCTTGAAGCTTGAAAACTTAGTGGAAAAGGCTAATAAATTCCCTAAAATCCTTGACCTTGAAGTTGAGAAAATTTGATGGAGAAAGAGCTTTGATCGATTAAAAGGAAAAGGGAGGATAATGGAAATATGTAGAAGCCTCTAGAATGGTATTTATATTACCTTCTCACACCCAAAAATCTCATTTTAGAATAGAAAATTTGCTCCCTTAGCTCCGCGGCGCCACCTTGTTGACGCTGTGGCGCCGGCAGCGCCAGGGCTTCGGCCCTGGAAGCGCCGCCTGCTGCACGCCCATAATCCTGCAGCGCTGTCCCTGCACTACAAAACCATCACCAATCACCTACAGTCCTTTCTCTTCCAATGCCATACAATACCATTGAAATTAAGCATCTAAATACATCCTCAATTCATCCAAAACAACCAACCCACAAAAACAACTTATTTTCCTCCATTATATAGTAGCAATTTCGCTCCCTTAGCGCCGCGGCGCCACCTTGTTGACGTTGCGGCACCTGCGCTTCGGCTCCGGAAGCGCCTGCGCTGCGGCGCCAGGGCTTCGGCCTTGGCAGCGCCGCCTCCTGTACGCCCATAATCCAGCAATGCTGCAGTGCTGTCCTGCACTACAAAACCATCACCAATCACCTACAGTCATTTTTCTTCCAATGCCATACAATACCAATGAAATTAAGCATCTAAATACATCCTCGATTCAACCAAAACAACCAACCCACAAAAAAAACTCATTTTCCTCCATAATCATCAACAACAATGAAACATAATACCCAAAAACAGTAAACATACTATTAACATTTCAATAAACATAAACATAACAAATAACCATTCCACAATATCTCAACCATCAAACCATAATAACACCATATACAATAAGAGGATAAAAGGTTGGGATATTACATTCTCCCCTCCTTAAAAAATTTCGTCCCCGAAATTGGCTTACAGTCAAATAAAATCGGATAACATTGTTTCATCTCTTCTTCTGGTTCCCAAGTGGCCTTTTCAATCACATGATTCCTCCAAAGGACTTTGACAAGACCAATCTCTTTATTCCATAACACTTTAACCTTGCAATCAATAATTTGAACCGACACTTCCTCGTAGCTCAAGTGAGTCAAAAGGTCCAATGATTCGTACCGAAGAACATGAGATGGATTGAAAGATAATTACGGAGCATAGAAACATGGAAAACATTGTGAACTCGATCCAAGTCCGGTGGTAATGCAAGACGATAGGCTTGGTCTCCAATCTTATCAAGAATGTCAAACGGCCCAATGTATCGAGGACTTAATTTACCTTTCTGGCCAAAACGCATTACTCCCTTGAGATGAGTTATCTTAATGAAAACATGATCACCAACCTCGAATGCTAAAGGCTGTCGACGAACATCGGCATAACTTTTCTATCTAGACTAAGCAGTCTTCATTCTCTCTTGGATCAATGCCACAACATCTGTTGTCTGTTGAACCAACTCCGGGCCCAACATCTTTCTTTCACCTACCTCTTCTCAATACCAAGGAGATAGGCACTTCCTTCCATATAAAGCTTCATAAGGTGCCATGCTGATTGAAGACTGGTAGATGTTGTTATACATGAATTCGATAAGTGGTAACTTAGAGTCCCAACTACAAGGAAAATCAATGGTACAAGCTTGTTGCGTGTTTTCTTAATTGCTCGCAAGCGCACGACGTCAAGTCATAGTAAAATATATTTTCGAGTACAAGTGTCGATCCCACGAGGAATGTGTTTATAAATGTATATTAGTACTTGTGATTAAAATAGTCTCGACTTTGTTTAGAATAATCAATTAAAAGATTTGTTTGCAAGAATAACTTAAATTGCAAATGGATTTAAATGTAACACTAATTTATAACAATTAACAGTGGAATAAAAGATCTAGAGGTTCGATTTCACGCAATTGTCCACCATGTGTAATTTATTGTAGCTATGTTATAAAAATCCTTCTTATTCATTAGCCAAGAATCCTATAATTACCTACTCCCTCTCCCGAGTGTTCAGTAGACTGTAATTATTTAAAAATGGATTGCAACATTCCCATCAACAATCTATAAATAAATAACACAACAAGCACTAGATTCTCTATTGGCTTCGATAGAAATATAGGCCCGTCCTAACTCTATAAATACCATTGATGTATTTTTCTCATTTCTTGTTTATAATTTCCTCTTCCGAGTGATAAATTGTAAACATATAAATCATTCAAATTATGGCCAATAAATTGAAATCATTAAGATTAGAACAATACAAATGAACAATAAAAAGAACTTAAATAGCTTAGTTCATAGATTCTAACACATGGTTTCTAGTTTTGTTCCATCTTTCCTCAGAAATAACAATTAGTTCATAATAACAAAAACAAAATAACAAAACAAGGTTTTGAAACAAGACATAACAACTGGAAAATAAAAGAAAGAAGAACTTAGAACAAGAGTTTGAAGTGCTAATTCCATCCCCGGAGTTGTGCAGCAGATTTCCAAAAAAACTTGATGAACTAGAGTCTTCAATCTTCTAGCAGCAGCCTCCACTCTTCCCTTGGCTCCCCAATACCCTAGATGGTAAGTATATGATGTCTTTTTATAGTCCAGACAGCCTCAATTCGCAGCACACCAAAATCTTGGACTTTCATGCGCAGCACACAAAAATACAGATTTTTCGGATTCTGTTTTTGCAAGGAGCACGGATGCGGTCAAGAGGATACCGCAGGTGCGGTGTTGGTTCTGGTGTGCTAGCGCAGGTGCGGTGTTGATTTTAGCGCGGGTGCACTACTTTACCGCGGGTGAGGTATATGTAATAACGCGGGTGCGCTGCTGCTTCTGTATTTTTTTATCTTTTGCACTTTCCAACTCAACACTTTAATACTCCACACTCTCATTCTAAGCTTCCAAACTATAAAAACATAACAACAACAAATCACATAAAACCTGCTCAAGAATCACAGAATTCCAAGTTAAAAACAAGTAATAAAAATACAATAAATTGTACTTATCAAATTCCCCCAAACTTAGGATTTTGCTAGTCCCGAGCAAAACAAAACAATACAAACAAACAAGTAATGAAATACTCTAAAGAACTTGTCCTCAAGATAATTTAATTAACTTTTCATGCATTCATTATTCAAATCAATTCAACCAATTTTTCATCCGTATATAATCATGCAATCGGTTAATTTTCTTAACTTCTAATCTCTTCAACTCATGTTTCAAAACATTCTCAATTGATTTCAATTTTTACAAACACAATCAAGAGGTCTTTTTCGGTAAAAATTGGGTTCAAGGCAGTATTCATTCAAGAAAGGAGTACCCAATAAATATTTGATGCAATGAAGTGTGTGTAAAATTGAATAAGATTCGTACTCAATGGAAGTGTTTATCGATTGTCCATAGGCTTGATCCTCCCAATCACTCTCCACTAGTATATTGGACAACTATGACTTGGTCAATAGGATTTGCAATGCTTGTAATGTTAGGCCTTGGCTCATGGCTACAAATAAAGATTAGGAGTTCAAATAAGGGAGTAAATTGAATTTTATCTATTTCGCAAACTACACTTTTTCTTTTATCTCCATTTTTTATTCATTTCTTCTCTTTTTCTCCCATTTTTTTCCAACTTCTTCAATGAAACATCATTTATTTTTCTTTTCTTTTGTAGGAGAATTTCAATTTCTTTGATCCTTTGAATTCTTACTCCCTTGAGAAGATAGGAAATTAATGTTTAAGATATTCAACGGGGTGGTAAATGTGGGTTATTTGAAAGGATATCGAATGGGGGACTCTTACACATATTTACGTGTGTCATTCGAATTTATATAAGCTATAAAGAGGTGACAAATGATAAATTATTTTTATTTGGTAGCTTGAAAGGCTCAATCGATCCAAAAAAATCACCTAAATCATTACTAAACATAAATTGTCCGTATTTCGCCTCAAGTGTTGTTTGGATAGTTCTAGACAAAATCTCAATTGACCAACACAAAGTAGAATCTAATCATCGTGAAAAAATGGTGTCTCAATGCATCAACCAAATACATATATATTCAAAAGAAAAGTGCTTGGCTTCAAAGAAATTTCAAGAACACAATTCTTTTCCCATATAGACTCAAGAGGGCTTCAAATGAATATTTATGAACAATATAAATAGGCCCAAATAAAATCAAAGATTGCCTCAATCATATATATGTTTGCAAAAATTTATTTCAATATTAAATGAAAATCACAGAGTTGTATAGAAATTATAAGTCTCAAACTTACCAAATCTCATGATTGTTCTCTAAATTTTTTCCAATTGATTGACGATCATGAATGAAATACATGACATTTCTTCCAATACACAAATTTTGTTCATCGTTGGCCATTTCAAAATGACTATGACACTACAAACACACAAGCAAATATATCTCAAAAGTAAATAAAACACTCAAATAAAACACTCAAATATAACTAAATGACACTACAAACACACAAGCAAATATATATAACATCTCCCCCAAACTTAAATATGTGCATTGCCCTCGATGTAAATGATCGTGAAAGTTAGGGAATACACATACCTCGGGCAATGACCGTCAGTGGTCATCGCCATCCTCATCGTCTGCTCCTTCTTGTGGTGGGTGATACTCTGGCGGATCATATGCGGGCGGCCATTGCGGAGGTTGTGGAAATGGATTACCAGATGTGGAAGCTGATGGAAATTGTTGAGCCAAGACAGACGTGAAATCCATCATATAATCCATGAATGTATCGGTGCTAAACCGAAACGCGTCCATTTCTTGGCATTGTTGGCGCATCTCCTCTTCCAAATAAGTTAATCTATCTCGCACATTTCTTGGTTGCGGTTGTGTTCGTTGTTGTTGGGCCTGAGCATGGGCACGTCTTTCAGCAGCTCTTCGGTTGAATTCTCTCTGAGCTTCACGTGTATCTTGTTAATCAGATGTCAGTGACCTATGTGGTTGAATTACCACAATGGCATTTTCTGATTTCAACAATTCTTCGTTTGCTGCCCAAGTCACTCCCGCATAATGGCATAAGTCTGTGATAAGAGAATGGTGGAGGAGTCCACTAGGAGAGTTACCTTTTGCATAATCTAGCATTGAGTTCTGAAGCAATTGACCTAAATCAATCGTCTTTCCTGTTAAGATGCAAAAAGTCAGGATTGCCCTCTCCTTGATGATAGTAGTAGGATTGTCAGTAGGCTTAATCCTAGCCGAAATGAAGGAATACCAATCCTTGGCAAAATTTTTCAGATCAGATTTGGCTAGGCTTAAATGTACATTGTCTCTGATTCGCCACTCCGCTCCCTCAATGCAAATAGTCTGAAGAATGTTATCATAATCAACTTTCTCGGCCCGATATTCTTCATATTCATCATGTATGACTTGAGGGATACCATACATCGTGTTGATGGTATGAGAATCAAAAGCTTCCATCTTGCCTCGCACCAAAACTTTCAAGTGATCATGCTTAACCTTAAGGTTAGCATAAAATTCCCGTACCAACGAAATGACCGCATCTGGTGGTGGCTTGCCAAACTCCTCCGAATGCCTAGCAGTAAGCATTAATCCTATTTTGGTTCGTGGGAAGCTCAGGTCAAATCCCCTCTCTTTCACAATGCTCTTGTTCAGAATTTTAGCATAATTTTCCTCTATCTTTTCATCCCAGAACTTGTGTGCATCATAATTTGCAGATGAGGATGCACCCTCTGTTTATTTTTTCTTGGAGGCATTTTGTCGAACACTTTCAACTCACCAAATTCCTCTTCAATCCAATTCACTAAACTTGATGATTTTTTACTCCCCCAAAATTATTAATCATAATAACTACAACTCAATAATATACACACCAATCCAATCAACTCCAATCAACAATGTTAAAATTATACTCCACTAAATTTGCTATTTCTTTCATAACCAATGGCACCAATAATTTCTGAATTTCAAAGCCAATATAGTATGGAATTGCTCACCTTGAGTGTTGAAATGATTCTTGTAAGAGCAAAATCGAAGCTCCAATAAATTCTTTGTGAAAATTTTCGAGCCCCCTTTCAAGCCCTAGGTTTGGTGTTGATTTGGTGGAATGAAGATGGATATTGGATTAAATGATTGAAGGTATGAATGTGTGGAGTGGGAAATGTGTATTTGGGAGAAAAAAATCGAGTGTGAAATGTGTTCTTGAGTGAGTATTTCGAAGTGATTAAGAGGTGAAGTAGAATTGTTCTTCGTTATGTCCAATGTGTGCCTGTTTCAGACTTAATAAACATCGACCGCGGGTGCGGTGATAAACATACCGCGGGCGCGGTCAGGATTATGGAAAATTTTTATTTTCGACCTTCAGTGACCGCGGGTGCAGTGCTTAGCTTACCGCGGGTGCAGTTTAGCTACTGGAATTTTTTTATTTTAGCCTTCAGAGACCGCGGGTGCAGTATAAAACGTAGCACAGGTGCGGTAACACTACTGGAATATATCGCGGGTGCACTACAAAAACGACCGCGGGTGCGCTTTGGTAACTGGAATTTTTTCTGTTTTTGCTTCAACATCCACCGCGGGTGCGCTCTATAAACTACCGTGGGTGCGGTATGGCTACTGGAAAATTTATTTGTTTTCTGTCTTCAACCAGCGCTCTATAAACTACCGCGGGTGCGGTATGGCTGCTGGAAAATTTATTTGTTTTCTGTCTTCAACCACTGCAGGTGCGGAATACTTCCAGCGTGGGTGCTCTCTCTTAAATTGTTTTCTACTCCAATTTATAGTCCTGAAAAACACAACTGGGATTTATAAGATTTGGGAAGATATACGAACACATTATACAAAAAATACACAACCTAATATAATAATACAAGAGTAAAAGTAAAATCGAAAATGAAATGCAATAAAGAAACAAAAATATTTGGGTTGCCTACCAAAAAGCGCTTGGTTTAACGTCGTCAGCCCGACTACCATTACTCTACATCAAGTCGATCCTCCCAAAGGAATGTTGTCAAGATGCCTTACTTCAGTCCCATAATAATGCTTGATCTGTTGTCCATTTACTTTAAACGTTCTTCCGTCATTGCACTTTAGCTCAATGGCTCCATATGGTTGGATTGATTCTATTGTAAATGGCCCTGACCATCTTGATTTTAGCTTACCGGGAAATAGTTTGAGGCGTGAATTGAACAACACTACTTGTTGTCCGGGCTTGAAATTTCTGTGCATGATATGGTTGTTGTGCCACTTCTTGGTCTTCTCTTTGTAGATCTTTGCGTTCTCATAAGCCTCATTTCTGAACTCCTCCATCTCATTCAATTGCAATAGCCGCTGCTCACCAGATGCTTTCATGTCAAAGTTAAGCTTTTTCACGGCCCACAAAGCTCTGTGTTCCAATTCCAGTGGTAAGTGAAAAGCCTTACCAAAGATCAACCTATAGGGTGACATCCCAATAGGTCTCTTGTATGCCGTTCAGTACGCCCATAAAGCATTATCCATCTTTAGTGCCCAATCCTTCCGGTTTGTCTTCACCATTTTCTCCAATATCTGCTTAATCCCCCGGTTGGATACTTCGGCTTGTCCATTTGCTTGTGGGTGGTATGCCAGGGTCACCTTATGCTTCACATCATATTTAGCCAAAAGTGAGTTAAAGATTTTATTACAAAAATGTGTACCTTCATCACTTATTATGGCTCTTGGTATCCCAAATCTTGTGAAGATGTTCCTGTGAACAAAATTAGCAACCAATCGAGCATCATTAGTATTGGTGGCAAATGCTTCCACCCATTTTGACACATAATCCACAGCAAGCAAAATATACGATTGACCAAAAGAAGATGGGAATGGTCCCATGAAGTCAATAACCCAAACATCAAGAAGTTCAACTTACAAAATATTGGTCAATGGGAACTCATGGCGTCTAGAAATATTGCCAACCCTTTGGCATCTGTCACATGACTTGGCTAAGGTATAACTATCTTTGAACAAAGTGGGCCAATAAAAGCTAGACTGTAATACCTTTGCTGCTGTTCTTGATGCTCCAAAGTGACCGCCATATGGTGAAGAGTGTCATTGTTCAAGAATAACTTTCGCTTCTTCCTCTGCTACGCATCTTCTAATCATCTGATCAGCACATCTCTTGAAGACGTATGGATCATCCCATAGGTAAAACTTTGCATCGTGAAAGAACTTCTTCTTTTGGTGATAACTCAAATCTGGAGGAAGAGTACCACAAGACAAGAAATTAGCTATATCAGCAAACCAAGGGAGTATAGCATTTATCTCAAACAACTGTTCATCAGGGAATGCTTCTTTTTTTGTTCCTTCATCTATTTTGTCTTCAAGTTCAAGCCGTAACAAGTGGTCAGCTACTTGATTTTCACACCCCTTCCTATCCTTAACTTCAAAATCAAATTCTTGGAGTAATAAAATTCACTTTATCAAGCGTGGTTTTGCATCCTTCTTGGAAAATAGGTATCGAATAGCTACATGGTCAGTGAAAAAAATTACCTTTGTGCCGACCAAGTAAGGTCTAAACTTGTCAAATGAAAACACTACTGCAAGCATCTCATTTTCAGTAGTTGTGTAATTTTTCTGTGCAGCATCCATGGTTCGACTTGCATAGTAGATTGATCTAAAAAATTTATCACGCCTTTGGCCCAACACCACACCAACTGCATAATCACTAGCATCGCACATCAACTCGAAAGGCTCCTTCCAATCTGGTACTATCATGATTGGTGTTGTCACCAATGCCTTCTTGATCTTCTCAACTGCCTGCAGACAATCATCATCAAAAATAAAAGTAGATTCTTTTTCAAGCAAATTACACAAAGGTCTAGTAATCTTAGAGAAGTCTTTGATAAATCTACGATAGAACCCGGCGTGTCCTAAGAAACTCCTTATCCCTTTCATGCTCTTTGGTGGTGGAAGCTTTTCAATTGCAACCACTTTGGCTCTGTCTACCTCTAATCCCTTAGAAGATACTTTATGTCCAAGAACAATACCCTCTTGGACCATAAAATGACACTTCTCCCAATTAAGAACCAAGTTCTTTTCTAGACATCTCTGCAAAACTAGGGAAATGTTATGTAAATAGTGATCAAATGAAGAACAAAATACCAAGAAATCATCCATGAAGACTTCCATGATGTCTTCCGCCATGTCTGCAAATATGGCCATCATACATATCTGAAAAGTAGCAGGTGAATTGCATAGCCCAAAAGGCATCCTCCTAAAAGCAAACGTTCCATAGGGGCACGTGAATGTTGTCTTCTCTTGATCCTCTGGTGCTATAGCAATCTGGTTATAACCTGAATAACCATATAAAAAACAGTAGTGACAATAACAAGCAAGTCTATCAAGCATTTGATCAATAAAAGGTAATGGAAAATGATCTTTACGTGAGGCATTGTTCAACTTCCTATAATCAATACATACTCGCCATCCAGTCACAGTACGATTAGATATTAATTCATCATTTTCATTCTTTACCACAGTCATTCCACCTTTTTTAGGCACTACTTGCACAGGAGACACCCAACTGCTGTCAGAAATAGCATATATAACTCCAGCATTTAACAATTTCAACACTTCATTTTTGACTACCTCTTTCATGGCTGGATTTAACCTTCTCTGATGATCCACATAAAGAGCATATGACTCTTCCATTAAAATCCTATGCATGCATATGGTGGGACTAATCCCCTTGATATCAGAAATCGACCACCCAAATGCAGTTTTAAATTTTCTCAACACTCTCAACAATTTCTCTTTTTCATCTAAAGTAAGAGAGGAAGAGATAATTACAGGATATGTCGACTTTTCACCCAAGAAAGCAAAGCAAAGATGGCTTGGCAATTCCTTCAAAACAGGGGATGAATGTATTATCTCTGAACATTTTTCTTCTTCCAACTTTTCCTGAGCGGCTTCCTTCATCTTTGGCATATTTTTCAAGAGCTAAAAGTTGCTCTCTCAATTCCCAATCAGCATCATCAACTCTACTGACAGTACTAGAAAGACATCTTTCTAATAGATCTTCTGTTGTATGACCTATACCAATCTCTGCAACACAAGAGTCAATTATATCAATGCTTTTACAAGTACTCACCTTGTCTTTAACTTTAATAGCCTTATAGATGTTGAATATCACAGCTTCCCCACCAACTCTCAAGGTGAGTTCTCCTTTGTGTACATCTATCAATGCTTTTCCAGTGGCTAAGAAAGGTCGCCCAAAAATCAATGGGGCATCTTGATCTTCCTCCATATCAAGTATTACGAAATCAGCAGGGAAGATAAACTTGTCAACTTTTACCAAAACATCTTCAACAATTCCACGAAGATAGGTGAGTGACCTATCTGCAAGTTGCAAAGTTATACTAGTTGGTTTTTACCTCCCCAAGCTCCAAGTCCCTATAAACAGAAAATGGCATAAGATTAATACTCGCTCCAAGATCACATAAAGCTTTATTAACATGAGTACTACCAATAATACAAGGCATAGTAAAACTCCCTGGATCTTTTAGTTTTTGTGGTAACTTCTTTTGGGGAATGGCGCTGCACTCTTCGGTCAACTTCACTGTCTCGAACTCTTGCAACTTCCTCTTCTTTGACATCACATATTTGATGAACTTTGCATAGTTTGGCATTTGCTCTAAAGCATCAGTAAATGGAATGTTGATGTGAATCTTCTTGAAAATCTCCAAAAATTTTGCAAATTAATAATCAATAATCTTCTTCCTAAATCTCTGTGGATATGGAAGAGTCGATTTCAGTATAGGAATCCGTTCAACTTCAGTTTCTAATCCGAGACTCCTCAACCTTGTTCTCCTTTCCATTTTCACATTCATCTTCTTTAACTCTCTTCTCATTTTCCTCATTCTCTTTGAATGTTTTAACCTCAAGTTCTCTTCCACTTCTCAAAGTTACAGCTTTGCATTGCTCCTTTGGATTGAATTCAGTAATACTTGGGAATTGACCTCTATTTTGATCTCTAAATGCATTAGCCAATTGTCCAATCTGTGTCTCCAATGATTTTCATTGTGGCACCCATATTTCCCATGTGAGTTTCCATGCCATCAAGACGAGATTTAGTCCTAGCCATCCTTTTACTAGATTCAGCAACAAATGTCCCAACTAGATCCTCAAGTAAAGGCTTTCCTTCCCCCTTCAATGTATTGAACCCCGGTGGAGGATTCAACACATTCTTATTATTAGCATATGAAAAATTCTCATGATTTCTCAAACCAGGATGATAAGTGTTAGAGGGGGGGTTACCTCGATATCCTCCGTATCCACCAAAATTTTTATTGTTGATATAATGCGCCTCATCAGGAATATGTGGTTCTTCAATAACAACCGATGCATTTTCAACCTCTGGTGTACTAGATTTATTCATAGCTACAATTTGAGTTGTTAAAGCTGAAACTTGTTCGGTTAGTGATGTAATAGGATCTACGGCATAAATTCCAGCTTGTTTATTTACTCCTGACCTCTCAGACGGCCACTGATAACTATTAATGGTCATCTGTTCAAGCAAATCATATGCTTGATCAGGTGATTTGGCAAATATCGTGCCACCAGCTGCTGCATCCACAGTGCCTCTTGTTTGTCCATTCAAACCATTGTAAAACAATTCAATTTGTACCCAATCTTCAAAATCATGGTTTGGACACCTCCTCAACAACTCCTTATACCGTTCCCATGCATCATATAATTGTTCAAAGTCAGTCTGCCTAAAAGTACTTATCTCAATTTTCAACTGTGCAGACTTCGCAGGTGGAAAATATTTAGCAAGGAACTTGGTTGCTAACTCCTGCCAAGTAGTGATACTCCCCAAAGGAAGCGATTGGAGCCATCCTCTTGCTTGGTCCCTAAGAGAAAAAGGAAACAAGCGCAATCGAATTATATCATCAGGAACACCATTTATCTTTACCGTGTCAGTGATTTCAAGGAATGTTCTGAGATGTAGATGAGGCTCTGCAGTAGCGGCTCCCCCAAACTGGTTCTGTTGAACCATGTTTATCAATGCGGGATTGAGCTCAAATTTGTTTGCATTAATAGTCTTCTCGTGCTATGCCCGAATAATGAGCATTTAGTACCGGCCTAAAATGATCTCTGATGGGTATTGCGGGGGGTGGAATTTCGTTATCTCTTTTGTCAGCCATTGTTTGAATCGCTTCTCTTCTTGCCTTTCTTAATCTTCTTGTGGTTCTTTCGATCTCGGGATCAAAGATAAGCAAGTAAAGATTTTGCGATCTTCGCATGCACTGTCAAACAAAGATAAGAAACGAATCAATGTTTAATGTAGTATAATAAAATCAGCTCTAAATTAAAATCTAGACTAATTTTGGTAACAATACAAATATAAATTTAAAATAAACATCCCCGGCAAAGGAGCCAAAAACTTGTTGCGCGTTTTCTTAATTGCTCGCAAGCGCACGACGTCAAGTTATAGTAAAATGTATTTTCGAGTACAAGTGTCGATCCCACGAGGAATGTGTATATAAATGTATATTAGTACTTGTGATTAAAATAGTCTCGACTTTATTTAGAATAATCAATTAAAAGATTTGTTTGCAAGAATAACAAAATTGCAAATGGATTTAAATGTAACACTAATTTATAACAATTAACAATGGAATAAAAGATCTAGAGGTCCGATTTCACGCAACTGTCCACCATGTGTAATTTATTGTAGCTATGTTATAAAAATCCTTCTTATTCATTAGCCAAGAATCCTATAATTACCTACTCCCTCTCCCGAGTGTTCAGTAGACTGTAATTATTTAAAAATGGATTGCAACATTCCCATCAACAATCTATAAATAAATAACACAACAAGCACTAGATTCTCTATTGGCTTCGATAGCAATATAGGCCTTTCCGAACTCTATAAATACCATTGATGTATTTTTCTCATTTCTTGTTTATAATTTCCTCTTCCGAGTGATAAATTGTAAACATATAAATCATTCAAATTATGGCCAATAAATTGAAAGCATTAAGATTATAACAATATAAATGAACAATAAAAAGAACTTAAATAGCTTAGTATATAGATTTTAACACATGGTTTCTAGTTTTGTTCCATCTTTCCTCTAGAAATAACAATTAGTTCATAATAACAAAAACAAAACAACAAAACAAGGTTTTGAAACAAGACATATCAACTGAAAAATAAAAGAAAGAAGAACTTAGAACAGGAGTTTGAAGTGCTAATTCCGTTCCCGGAGTTGTGCAGCAGATTTCCAAAAAAACTTAATGAACTAGAGTCTTCAATCTTCTAGCAGCAGCCTCCACTCTTCCCTTGGCTCCCCAATACCCTAGATGGTAAGTATATGATGTGTTTTTATAGTCCAGACAGCCTCAATTTGTAGCACAGCAATATCTTGGACTTTCATGCGCAGCACACAAAAATACAGATTTTCCGGATTCTGTTTTTGCAAGGAGCGCGGGTGCGGTCAAGAGGATACCGCGGGTGCGGTGTTAGTTCTGGTGTGCCAGCGCAGGTGCGGTGTTGATTTTAGCGCGGGTGCACTGCTTTACCGCGGGTGCGGTATATGTAATAGCGCGGGTGCGCTGCTGCTTTTGTATTTTTTATCTTTTGCACTTTCCAATTCAACACTTTATACTCCACACTCTCATTCTAACCTTCCAAACTATAAAAACAAAAACAACAACAAATCACATAAAACCAGCTCAAGAATCACAAAATTCCAAGTTAAAAACAAGTAATAAAAATACAATAAATTGCACTTATCAAAGCTCTTAACATATCTTCAAGAATTGGGATAACCCTTTCTGATTGCCCGTCGCTTTGAGGATGGTAAGCCGTGCTAAAAGCCAATTTCGTTCCCAATGCTCGATGCAAACTTTTCCGAAACTCAGATGTAAACCTTGGATCATGATCTGAAATTATCGATATCGGTATCCCATGAAGTCTCACAATTTCTTGAATATAAGCCTCAGCCTACTGATTCATAGAATACGTTGTCTTGACAGTGCGAAAATGTGATGACTTGATCAATCGATCCACGATCACCAAAATAGAATTGAAGCCTTTCTGAATCCTTGGCAACCCAACAAAAAATCCATGGTAATGTGTTCCCATTTCCATTGTGGTATAGGTAAGGATTGCGACAATCCCGCCGGCCTCTGGTGCTAAATCTTTACCTGCTAACAGTTTAGAAATTCAGAAACAAATATCATAATATCTTTCTTCATACCTGGCCACCAGTAAAGGCTTCAAAGATCTTGGTACATCTTGGTACTACTTGGATGTACCGAATATGGCGCTGTATGAGCTTCAAGTAGTACGTCTCTTCGAATGTCATTGCCCATAGGAACACATATCCTGCCTCGAAAGGTCAATAAATTATCACGATAACCCCTGTCAGCTCACTTATTTTATTCAACTCTAATAATTGATTATCAGACTTTTGTTCCTTCAAAATTCGATCAAACAAGGTTGAGCAAAGAACCAGTGCAGATAATTGAGTTGCTGTACCTTGAGATACTAGAGTTATTTCATTCTTTTTCAAATCAAGCAACACTGGTTTTGAAATCAAAGAACCCAATAAAGAACTCAACTTGCGACTCAAAGCATCCGCAAACACATTAGCTTTACCAGGATGATAGCTAATGGTGCAATCATAGTCCTTCACAAGTTCTAACCATCTTCGCTTTTGCATATTCAACTCTTTTGTGAAAACAAATAAATCAAACTTTTGTGATCCGTAAAAATTTCACACTTCTTACCATAGAGATAATGCCGCCAAATCTTTAAGGCAAAGACCACAGCTGCCAATTCCGAATCATGAGTGGGATAATTTTTCTCGTAGTCTTTCAACTTATGAGAAGTATAAGCTATCACTTTCCCACACTGCATCAATACGGCACCCAACCCCTGTTTTAAGCATCTATATACATAACAAAATCTTCAGTACTACAAGGAAGTACTAATACAGGGGCAGAAATTAACTTATCTTTCAAAGCTTGGAATGCTTGTTGACACTCTGTAGTCAATTCGAAATTAGTAGACTTCCATGTCAAGCTCGTTAGTGGCAAAGCTATCTTCGAAAAGTTTGCTATGAACCATCTGTAATACCCTACCAAATCAAGAAAACTTCTAACCTCTGAAACTTTTTTTGGAATGGACCATTGCTTAATGGATTCAATCTTGAATGGATCTACCGATATTCCCTCTTTCGAAACAATGTGGCCCAAAAATGCCACCTGCTCCAACCAGAACTCGCATTTCTTTAGCTTAGCATAAAGTTGCTTATCCTTCAATAGCTGCAGCACAATTCTCAAATGCTCACGATGAAGTTCTCGTGTCTTTGAGTAGATCAAAATGTCATCAATAAAAACATTGACAAAAGTATCCAAATACGGCTTAAAGACACGATTAATTAAATCCATGAAAACTGAAGGAACATTGTTTAGTCCAAACGACATCACCAAAAATTCATAATGGCCATACCTCGTTCTAAAAGAAGTCTTTGGTATGTCGTCATTTTTCACCTTCAATTGATGATATCCGGACCGAAGATCGATCTTCGAAAACACTGCCTGCTCCTTGCAATTGATCAAACAGGTCATCAATCCGCGGCAAAGGATATTTGTTCTTAACAGTTACCTTGTTGAGTTCTCGATAATCAATACATAATCTCAACGATCCATCTTTCTTATTCACGAATAAGACTGGAGTTCTCCATGGAGAGGAACTAGGACCAATAAAACCTTTATCCTATAGCTCCTGCAATTGATTCTTCAATTCTTTCATCTTGGTCAAAGCCATTCTGTACGCAGCCTTAGAAATTGGAGCCGTACCTGGAATAAAATCAATAACAAACTCTACCTCTCGATCAGGTGGTAATCCAGGCACATCATTAGCAAACACGTCAGGATAATCCTGACCCAAATCAATATCCTGCAACTGCAATTTATCTTCTCTTTTAACATCCAATACCGAAACCAGAAAACCAACACACCCCTTGTTCAACAATTTAGTAGCTTGCAAACAAGAAATAATATAGATACTCAATGAAGAACCTAAACCAACAAAAACTTCACTCTCATGATCATCGGCTAAAAACTTCAATGTCTTGCCCACACAGTCAATCACCGTACGATAAGAAGATAACAAATCCATACCCAATATAACAACAAAAGCAAACATCAGAATAACTATGAAATCAACAAACAATAATCTTGTACCCATTTGTACAGGACAAGCCTTAAGGATACTAGTGGACAAATTTCATCTCCAGAAGGCAACACAATATTGAAGTGTAATGACATGACAGTAAGTTCAACAGATAAAGAGTGCATAAACACTTCAAACATAAAAGAGTGTTTCGCACCACTATAAATTAATGTAAGTGATTTCTTGCCGGAGATTAAAATATTACCTGATATCACCGAAGAATAAGGATTAACACTCTCTTTTGTCATTGTGAAAATTCTTCCTTGCACTTTTCCTTTGTCTGAAGAAAGAGGACATTTCTGCGCCGTGTGCCCCACTTCCTTGCATCTGTAACATCGACCACTGCCCACCAAACATTCACCTTTGTGAGGCTTTCCACACTTAGGGCACAATGTTCTCTCACTATCCGAGGACGACAAAGAAGGTTTATTACGCTGTTCCATCTTGCATTTCCCTTTGTGGCCACCTCTAGCATTAGCAGTTGCCCCTTGACCTCTTGCTTGAAAAAATTGCCTTCTTAATTGCCGCTGAAACGTCCTGTCCTTTTTATTTTTTTAAAAATACTAGAATTTTTTTTTTAAATTTTCGGCTTTCACTAAAATATTTTATAAAATATTTTGCCCCTTAAAATAAATCATCAATCAACTAGCATTTTAAAAATCAAGTGAAATAGTCATAAAACTGATATCTTCTTCTATTTACCAAACCTAAAAAGCAATAATTTGAAAAGTAAAGCCCATAATAAACCTCTCAAAAATCCCTCAAAAGCATAAATAAATAGTCTTAAAAATCTTTATCTTAAATCAGTAATCATAAAACGTAATGCGGAAAATAGTAGCGCTGGTCCTCGGGTTGTGTGCACCGACAGTCCAGTAGAATCATCCGTCAAGGCCTCCCTCAACCTCACCTGCATCCATCACACCTAGTGAGTCTAAAGACTCAACACACCATAATCTTGATAACAAGTAATACGTAATACAGTCAACATATAACAGTGAAAAATACTTGTACTTAAAATATCGTTTTCATAAAGATGCATAAACTTCAAACATGACCATTTTCATAAATATTTTCATGATGCATAAACTTAAGCATAAACATTTTCATGACGCGCATTTCACAAGCCTCAACCTTTTTCCTTTTTCCTCAACATGACATAAAACACTTTTCATGATCATAAACATTTTTCCTTTTCCTTTTCTTTTTCCTTTGTTGAATTCAGATCGTTAATTATGACTTTCCTGATCATGATCATAAATCGATGGATCCATCTACATGTAACCATAGTACTGGGCGGCGGGGGACACCAGCAACACTCTCACCGGTCAACTGGGCCCTGGTCTATCATTTTTCGAATAGAAATACGATCGTCGGGGCTCCCTCTGGGGCCTTTTCCCATAAATGGGCTCCCACTGGGGCCTTTTCCCCTCATGATATCCCTTTCTTACCGTTACCACAAAACAGTTACCACATATTCGTAATGATGGAAACACGATCGTCGGGCTCCCGCTGGGACCATAACCTTCACGACGTCGCCAACATTAACGAATTATTCACAATCACTTCACTTCCTTCAACATTTTACATTCACATCACTTTAGAAAAATTTATGCATAATCATAACATTTTTTGTTTTCGAAACCAAGCATGCAACATGTCTTTTAAATATCTTCCTTAAATCATAAAAATCTCTTATACATTTAAAAATCATAATTTAATCAGGAACATTTCATAAACATTTAAAAATAACCATAATATCATAAAAATATCATTTAGGGCACTGCCATGACGTTTACTAATTTTTTGGTGTAAAAAGACCATTTTATCCCTAGACATAAAATTCCCCGTTTTTGTCTTTTTCTTGAATTCATTGACTCTAACATGCCCCAAATAATTATTTAAGCTTACATGAATTTTCTCATATTTTTATTTGGCCTAAATCGATGGCTTTTAATTTATTCTTTAAATGTGACGATTTAATGCGTTTTAATCCCGAATTAAACCAAACCTTAATATAAAATTCCCAAATTAAAAACTTAGACTTATAATAATTATTTAAGATTAAATACAATTTTTCATAATTTTATAAATCTTAAAACTAGGCGTTTCAATTAATTCGTTAATTAGCGTTTTGTGCGGCGATTAAATCCCGAATAAATCTAAAACTCTTTTTTTTAATCCCAGATTTTTAACATAACATTTTTATAATTTATTCTAACCTTACATGTCATGAGCCACAACCGTGGACCCTCGGATTCAATTTTAGCCTTTTAATTTCTTTTTTTGACACCTTATCGAACACACCGAGCCATCTCCTAATTTACTCGAGCAACGCCGAAGCCACCTTGAGCCAAAACCTAGCCAACCCATCTATCGACCCTCCTAACCAATCCAAAGTCCCTAAACCTAGCCCTGGCTTGCTCAAACCCTGCTGGACAATAGACATAATTACATGAGTGTATGTACGTGAGTCTCCTTTTAGTGTTAGGACTCCTACCTTGTCTAGGAAACTTACAGCCCTTAACCACCAACCCCTCTCGACCCTTACTGACCCTAGACAAGTCCCAGACCCGAGCCACCCCAAGCCCGAGCCCCTGAACCAAGCAGCAAGGTGTTGTACATGGACAGCACCTGCGCGTCCCCTTATATGCGCGAGAGTCCTACTTGGGTGGGACTCTTTGCAGCAGCCACCAATGAGCCCTAGCCTCCCTTAACCCACTTTGGACCACCCTGAGCCATTACCTGGACCACCCTAGCCCAGCCCTCAACCGAACCATTCCCCTGAAAATCTCTCGGCCACTCTTAAACCTGCACAGGAAGAGTCCTTTCATGGAAGGACTCTTCTCCAGCCCCTTAGCATGAGCCCTAGCCACCCTAGGACTCAACCCAGCCCTAGACCGAGACATCCAGTAACCCTGGACGAGCCCTTGTCAAGCCCCTAAGCCCCATACATCAAACCGTACCCATGAAGACACAAACTCTCGGCCCTTCTTGGCTAATCCAATCCTACGGTTCCCGCTTTCGTGTTCGTGTTCGTGCAACGTATTGGCGATGTTCTAGGACCCTATACCCGTGTAAAACAATGCCTGAATGTGTCCTAGACATGGCAGCCCCTTTTTTCATAAAAACTTTAAGAATTTGCATCAAAATATCATGTTTTCACAAGTGCATGATTTCTGAGAAATAAATCATGTTATTCATGCATACAATAATTAAAACAATAATATGATATGATGGATGAGAAAAGGAGATGTATGGTGTGCCTTTGCGTTAAATACGCTCGAATGTCCGTTGACGACGAAGAACGGAGAGGACCCTTTGGCTTAAACTTGCTTGCACCTTTCGAAAACCCTTTCCAAAGTGGTTGTATATGTGCCATGAGAGTGCATGAGAGGGGTGGGGAGGGTTTCAGATTTTTAAGAAGAGGTGGCCGATTATTGTGATGCTAGGAGTGTAGGGTTTAATATATTTTATACACTAATTAACTACTAACTAGGCTTTGGCCTATTAAGCCAATTAAATTTAGCCCATTAGTCTAATTAGGTTTTAAATAAAATATTAACAATGTTTTGTTTAATTAAACATGTGAATTTATTAGCAGGGTTGCCAAAAAGTTCGTATTTTAGTTGAAAAACCAACACCGATAAAATTTACGTCCCGGCATATAAAATCAACTCAAAACCCTTTATTTTCAAAAATACTAAAAAGCATCACCCTTAATTTAAATAATTAAAAAACATTAACAAATAAAAACATTTTTACATTTTTCAGCCCTCGGTTCCCGTTCCTCGATCGTCACTTGAATATCCTTAAAAATTACATTTTAATGCAACAATGTAGAAAAATATATTTTAAACATGCAATTATGCACAACATAATTAATTAATGCAATTAAAACATTTAATAAAAATACAGGAGAATTTAATAATTACATGCATGTGGTTCGTGTGGACCTTTAAATTTTCGGAGCGTTACAATCTCCCCCCCTTAAATTGAATTTCGTCCTCGAAATTCGCTTATCTTTAATAACCCAAAGTTTAGTCTTAGTTCTAATATCCCAAAAATCCACGCTTTCGCTACGCTACTCTGATAAAACTTAAAATCTAGAAGGTCCTTACGTCTCCTTGATCCCAATTAAATTTTCCTTCTAACTCCTTATTTTTGAATTGCAACTTAAGAAAACCCATAATGACATAATGATGTTACTACTATAACCTCAAATTTCAATTTTTCTTACAATTCCCAATATTAAAATATGGATGACCATACTTATCGTATATTACTTTCCTTATTTTATACCCAAAATATTCATTAACTTATCATATTTCAACCTTAAAATCCAAACGCATCCGCTAGCGCTTAAATTTTTCAAGCCTAATATCAATTCATCCCTCAAAACCCTTGATTAAAATTCCTTATAACACTATATCCAAGATATCCTAAGTTTCCAAATATTCTTAAAAATTCTAAATCCTTAAAATTCTTCTCATTTAACCCATTCAATTATCGCTTATTGCTAAACTAGTCCCGAAGTTCCTTAGAAATTGCAAAATAAATTCTTAATTTCCTCAAAAATTATCTTAATTGGTTCTTGATTTCAAAAATCCTACGATTAACTCATAAGTTCTCGGCATTCTTAATTTCCGTCTATTGGTTTCCCATAACATAATTTCAAAAATTTAAACTTATTTAACCAAAAATCAATTCCTATAACCAATCTTACATTTCATCAAACTTAAAATCCCAATTTAAACATTTTCTTACTACCAAATTCGTTGCAAATCCTTAAATCATCATTCCTTACGTCTAATTCCCAAAAATTAATTTGACTAGTAACCATGAATCATAAATATTTTCTTAGAAAATCTACGTGTCCCCAAAGCATTCATAATATTCATGATTAACTTATAGCCCAAAGAGTAGAACGTCAATACTAAAACCCAAAAATCAACATCGTCCAATTCCACCACAAAGCCAACATGCTTTGAAATCAAATAATTTCTTACTTCATATCGTATCACGTATGAAAATTCTAGAGCATATAAAACATTTATCATCATAAAGCTATTAATCATGTGACGTAAACATATAATTCATTTAATAATGTAGGTAACAACATATAAATCATATAAAGCATGTAAAACTTACAACTTGAGGCTTGACGACTGATCTTCCCGGCACTGATAGTGTCACAACCTTTTACAGAACCATTGCTCTGATACCAACTGAAACGTCCTGCCTTTTTTATTTCTTTCAAAATACTAGAATTTTTTTTTAAAAATTTTCGGCTTTCACTAAAATATTTTTATAAAATATTTTGCCCCTTAAAATAAATCATCAACCAACTAGCATTTTAAAAATCAAGTGAAATAGTCATAAAACTGATATCGTCTTCTGTTTACCAAACCTAAAAAGCAATAATTTGAAAAGTAAAGCCCATAATAAACCTCTCAAAAATCCCTCAAAAGAATAAATAAATAGTATTAAAAATCTTTATCTTAAATCAGTAATCATAAAACGTAATGCGGAAAATAATAGCGCTAGTCCTCGGGTTGTGTGCACCGACAGTCCAGTAGGATCATCTGTCAAGGCCTCCCTCAACCTCACCTGCATCCATCACACCTAGTGAGTCTAAAGACTTAACACACCATAATCTTGATAACAAGTAATACGTAATACAGTCAACATATAACAGTGAAAAATACTTGTATTTAAATATCGTTTTCATGAAGATGCATAAACTTCAAACATGACCATTTTCATAAATATTTTCATGATGCATAAGCTTAAGCGTAAACATTTTCATGACGCGCATTTCACAAACCTCAACCTTTTTTCTTTTTCCTTAACATGATATAAAACATTTTTCATGACCATAAACATTTTTCCTTTTCCTTTTCTTTTTCCTTTGTTGAATTCAGATCATTAATTGTGACTTTCATGATCAAGATCATAAATCTATGGATCCATCTACATGTAACCACAGTACTGGGCGGCGGGGGACACCAGCAACACTCTCACCGGTCAACTGGGCCATAGCCTATCATTTTTCGAATAGAAATACGATCGTCGGGACTCCCTCTGGGGCCTTTTCCCATAAATGGGCTCCCACTGGGGCCTTTTCCCCTCACGATATCCCCATTCTTACCGTTACCACAAAACCGATACCACATAACCGTTACCACATATTCGTAATGATAGAAACACGATCGTCGGGCTCCCACTAGGACCATAACCCTCACGACGTCGCCAACATTAACGAATTAGTCACAATCACTTCACTTCCTTCAACATTTTACATTCACATCACTTTAGAAAAATTTATGCATAATCATAACATTTTTTGTTTTCGAAACCAAGCATGCAACATATCTTTTAAATGTATTCCTTAAATCATAAAAATCTCTTAGACATTTAAAAATCATAATTTAATCAGGAACATTTCATAAACATTTAAAAATAACCATAATATAATAAAAATATCATTTAGGGCACTGCCATGACGTTTACTATTTTTAGGTGTAAAAAGATCGTTTTACCCCTGGACATAAAATTCCCCATTTTTGACTTTTGCTAGAATTCATTGACTCTAACATGCCCCAAATAATTATTTAAACTTACATGAATTTTCTCATATTTTTATTTGGCTTAAATCGATGACTTTGAATTTATTCTTTAAATGTGACGATTTAATGCGTTTTAATCCCGAATTAAACCAAACCTTAATATAAAATTCCCAAATTAAAAACTTAGACTTATAATAATTATTTAAGCTTAAATACAATTTTTCATAATTTTATAAATCTTAAAACTAGGCGTTTCAATTAATTCGTTAATTAGCGTTTTGTGCGGTGATTAAATCCCGAATAAATCCAAAACTCTTTTTTTTAAACCCAAATTTTTAACATAACATTTTTATGATTTATTCTACCCTTACATGTCATGAGCCACACCCGTGGACCCTCGGTTTCAATTTTAGCTTTTTAATTTTTTTTTTTGACACCGTATCGAACACACCGAGCCATCTCCTAATTTACTCGAGCCACGCCCGAGCCACCTTGAGCCAAAAACTAGCCAACCCATCTATGGAGCCTCATAACCAAGCCCAAGCCCCTAAACCTAGCCCTGGCTTGCCCAAACCCTGCTGGACAGTAGACCCAATTACATGAGTGTATGTGCGTGAGTCTCCTTTTAGTGTTAGGACTCCTACCTTGTCTAGGAAACTTACAGCCCTTAACCACCGACCCCTCTCGACCCTTACTGACCCTAGACCAGTCCCAGACCCGAGCCATCCCAAGCCCGAGCCCCTGAACCAAGCAGCAAGATGGTTTACATGGACAACACCTGCGCGTCCCCTTATGTGCGCGAGAGTCCTACTTGGGTGGGACTCTTTGCAGCAGCCACCAACGAGCCCTAGCCTCCCTGACACACTTTGAACCACCCTGAGCCATCACCTTTACCACCCTAGCCCAGCCCTCAACCGAACCATTCCCCTGAAAATCTCTCGGCCACTCTTAAACCTGCACAGGAAGAGTCCTTTCATGGAAGGACTCTTCTCTAGCCCCTTAGCATGAGCCCTAGCCACCCTGGGACTCAACCCAGCCCTAGACCGAGACATCCACTAACCCTGGACGAGCCCTGGTCAAGCCCCTAAGCCCCATGCATCAAACCGTACCCATGAAGACACAAACTCTCGACCCTTCTTGGCTAATCCAATCCTACGGTTCCCGCTTTCGTGTGCGTGTTCGTGCAACGTATTGGTGGTGTTCTAGGACCCTATACCCGTGTAAAACAATGCTTGAATGTGTCCTAGACATGTCAGCCCCTTTTTCATAAAAACTTTAAGAATTTGCATCATAATATCATGTTTTCACAAGTGCATGCAATAATCCGAAATTTCTGATAAATAAATCATGTTATTCATGCATACAATAATTAAAACAATAATATGATATGATGGATGAGAAAAGGAGATGTATGGTGTGCCTTTGCATTAAATACGCTCGAATATCCGTTGACGACGAAGAACGGAGAGGATCCTTTGGCTTGAACTTGCTTGCACCTTTCGAAAACCCTTTCCAAAGTGGTTGTATATGTGCCATGAGAGTGTATGAGAGGGGTGGGGAGGGTTTCAGATTTTTAAGAAGAGGTGGCCGATTATTGTGATGCTAGGAGTGTAGGGTTTAATATATTTTATACACTAATTAACTACTAACTAGGCTTTGGCCTATTAAGCAAATTAAATTAAGCCCATTAGTCTAATTAGGTTTTAAATATAATATTAACAATGTTTTGTTTAATTAATCATGTGAATTTATTAGCCGGGTTGCCAAAAAGTTCGTATTTTAGTTGAAAAACCAACACTGATAAAATTTACGTCCCGGCGTATAAAATCACCTCAAAACTCTTTATTTTCAAAAATACTAAAAAACATCACCCTTAATTTAAATAATTAAAAACCATTAACCAATAAAAATATTTTTACACTTTTCAGCCCTCGGTTCCCGTTCCTCGATCGTCACTTGAATATCCTTAAAAATTACATTTTAATGCAACAATGTAGAAAAATATATTTTAAACATGCAATTATGCACAACATAATTAATTAATGCAATTAAAACATTTAATAAAAATACAGGAGAATTTAATAATTGCATACAGGAGAATTTAATAATTGAATGCATGTACAACGTAACCCAACTGCATTCAAATCTAAGAAATATGAAAATTAAATAATTAATTGATTATTTGCTTAATTAAAATGTGACATGCATCATTGTATGTTAAATATGATTTTATTATCATTATGCATAAAACTGTATTTTTAAGGATTATTCAAGTGGCGATCGAGGACGGAGAACGAGAGCTGAAAAACGTAAAATGTTTTTATTAAATAATTAATTTTAATTATTTAAAATATGAGTGTTGGTTTTTCTTATTTTTGAAATAAGAAGTTTTGAGATGAATTTATACGGGGGACGTAAATTTTATCGGTGTTTGTTTTTCAACAAAAATACGAATTTTTTGGCAACCCGGCTATTAAATTCACAAACTTATTTAAACAAAATAATTTTTATCAATTAATTTAAGATTATTGGGCCTAATTTTAGGGCTTAATAGGACTAAGCCCTATTAGTAGAATAATTAACTTTATAATAGTGTTAAACCCTACCCTAAACCTTCATAGTTCACGTCACACTTTCTGAAAAACCCACCCCTTATACACGACAGCACACACAATTTATTTTGGAGAAATTCGAAGGTTCAAGGTAGTGTCAAGCCAAGGTCTTGCCCCGTTCTTCGTCGTCAATGTTTATTCATGCGTTTAAAATGCAAAGGCACGCAATACATCTCATTTTCTCATCTATTGCATCGTATTATCGTTTTAAATATCGTGCGTATGAAAAGCATAAAGTTTCTATGATTATTTTTGAAATATTGCATGCACATGTGGGAAACTTGAGATTTTTTTGATGCAAATTCATGGTTTATTATTTAAAAGGGGCTGCCATGATCTTAGGTTATGAAAAAGTTGTGTTTATACATGATTTAAGGTCCTAACACGCACACCCTAAACACCAAAGTCGAAGGAAACAAGCAAGCAAAGCAGGTGTCGAGATGTATTGTCTTGGGGTCTCGACTTTCATGGTTTAAGGGGCTTGGCTTGGTTCGGCTAGAACCAGGACTAGCCAAGGTTGTTTGGGGATCAGGGGAAGAGTCCTAGCAATTCTAGGACTCGCGTTAAGGGCTGGGGAAGGAGTCCTAACCATGCTAGGACTCCCACCCGAGAATCGCGCAGGTTAGGCGCTAGGTTCAGAGCTTGCGCAGGGGCAAGGGCTCGGTCAGGAGGCTGACAGGCTGGGCTAGGGGGACTCCTTGGGGTCCTAGGTGAGTGTACAAAACGTTGGTTTAGGGGTGGCTAAGTCGGCTAGTGTCCTAGGCACCAAATCGCGAGGAGCATGCAAACGGGGCTTTCTCGGCTAGCATGGGTGCTTGGTTGGGAGCTTTGTATTCGATTTAGGGGCTTGGTCCGTGGGTCCCTAGGGTCCAGTATGGTTCAATAAGGGGTAAGTCAGGGTTGGGACCATCTTGGCTCGAGGGTGACTCGTGGGAATCAAGCCATGGCTCGGGTTCAAACTATAAGGGTCGATTAGGGTTTCCTTTTGGTTTAAAAATCAAAATGCTGCTCACGGGGGACTAGTCGTGGTTCATAAGGGCTAAAATAATATAAAAAGACTAAGTTTTGAATTTAGGAATTTTATATCAAAGATTGGAATTTTTCGGGATTAAAACGCCTTCAAAAATATCAAAAACGAATTAATTAAAAAGCCTATTGTTTAAGCTAAATAAAATTGAGGAAATTTTAATTTAGGCTTAAATAATTATTTGGGACATGTTAGAATCAATGAATTCAAGAAAAATTCAAAATCAAAGAATTTTACGTCTACGGGTAAAACGGTAATTTTACACCCAAAATTTAGTTAACGTCATGGCTGTGGTCTAAATGCTGTTTTTATGATATTATGATTATTGTTAAATGTTTATGAAATTTGGTGTTAAATGTCTTTTGAATTTTTATGATTTAAGGAAAACATTTAAAAGTATGTTGCATGCTTGGTTTCAAAACCAAAAGTGTTATGTTATGCATGATTTTTATAAAGTGATGAAAATGTAAAACGTTGATTGAAGTAAAGTAATTGTGACTATTGAGGTTATGAGTATTTGAGGTAAGAATGGGAATGTCGTGAGAGAAAAGGCCCAGAGGGAGCTCATTTATTGGAAAAGGCCCCAGAGGGAGCCCGACGATCATATTTCCATTCGAATGAGCATAGGCCAGGGCCCAGTTGATAGATGAGATTGTTGCTGGTGTCCCCCGCCGCCCAGTACTGCGGTTTCAATTAACGATCTGAATTCAATAAAGGAAAATAAAAATGTTTATGATCATGATAACAAGGATTTATGTCATGTTGTGTTGAGGAAAAAGGAAAAAGGTTAATGTTTATGTTTGCATGTCATGAAAATGTTATTTTTACGTAAAAGTATCTTTCACCGTTGCATGTGTTTTTATAAGTATTACTTGTTATCAAGATTATGGGGTGTTGAGTCTTTAGACTCACTAGGTGTGATGGATGCAGATGATTATGATGTTAATATTACTGGAGGCCTTGATGGTTGATTTTGCTGGGATGTCGTGCCCACAACCCGAGGATCAGCGCTTCTAATTTTTACGCATTTATGATTTACATTTGTGACTTACGTTAAGGATTTTTAAGATTATTTATTTATGCTTTTGAGAGATTTTTGAGAGGTTTAGTATGGGCTATACTGATAGGATCGGTCAGGGGGATGACCGTTGGTCAGCTAGTGTGCTGAAATCAGCCTAGCTGATTTCAGCTTGTGCAGAACCAGTAGTTTCATTGTCATTTATCAGCATCTTAAGTTTCGATTCAGACTTTGACTTCTAAAAGTTATTTGTAGATCTTTGTCTTATCTTTCCAACGCATACTGAATCGCTCCGTTTCAATAATCGAGTTTAGAGATATGACCAAAATACCGCAGCTGCTCAAACCCAACTGATTGCTGTTTTCGTGTGATCAGTTTGGTAATTGAGTGATCAGTTAGACCATGATAACATCTGATTTTGCCCAATTGACGTGAGATACGATTTGTTCCAAATTGAGTTTTCTAATCAGTCCAATAGGCGGATTGTCATTTGGATAATCCAGTTGAGAGATATCATCAAAATACCGAAGCTCGCCAGAAATTCAGTTTGTGCAAACTTCAGTTTCAGCTTGCTTCTTGTTTTTGCAACTTCACACTTGAGTAAATATGTTAGAAATACAATAACAAGTTTTGTTAACATCAAAATCAAGATTGCAAACTTGAAAAGTTCCAACAATCTCTCCCTTTTTGTTGATCACAAAACTTGGATAAACAATACACTCAACTAACATATTTCTCCCCCTTTTTGTGTGAATCAAAAAGTCATATTTTCAAAACATTTTAAACAAAATTTTCTCCCCCTCAATATTTAAAAATAATAACTCCATTAAAATAACATTGAGTTCTCCCCCTATATTTTTGAAATTTTGAAAATTATAAAAGAAGAAGGATAACTAACCAATTTTCTCCATGGATCATTTTTTGCTGCAGCACATATGCTCTGTCTTCAACAAATAAACTGTATTTTCTCGTGAATAATTAGGCTGCAAATTTTATACCAGCTGTAAACCTCTACAAGTCTAGTTTGCAATGCAAAAAGCGGTTCGTCATTTGGACACTCGAGCAAGGAGATATGCCATTTTTCCCACGGTTGCTGCAAGCTGCGCGAAAATTCAGTTTTGCATATATATGTGTAAAAAATCTGAAATTTTCGAATTTTAAACATCAAAATAAGTTTCAATGTTCTTTCAAGAACACCCGCTCTGATACCACTTGATAGGATCGGTTAGGGGGATCACCGTTGAGCTACAATAGCTCGGTTCTTGAAATATTGAACACCGATGAATTAAATCGAGTTTGGTGTTCAAACCAAGCGGAAAATACTCGAAATAATCATTCGTAGAAACTGATTAAATATTTTGTAAAGCATTTAAAATATATGCAAGTTGAATGAGTAAAAATATTTTGGTTGAAGCATTTTATCAAACACTTGTATGCAATATTTTGGGATTTGAAGAACACATAAAATGCTTCAACAATGCATCTTTAAAACTAATGGAAATGTTGAATAAATGCAATAAACAAATAGACACGAATTTGTTTATGGATGTTCAGAGATTTCAAACACTCCTACGTCACCCCTTCTTCCCCTTGGGAAGGATCCACTAGAAAACTTTGATCTATACAACTACTTGTACAAACCCATTCCGAAAGGACAGCACCCAACTAGAACTCCTAGCACTCAAGATTGTAGGCAGCACCTCACAATCAGCATATTGTTTAATGTCTCATATGCAAAGACTACATACACAAGTTTATTGTCTTTGTGGAAGACTCACTCAACTAATCTTTGAAGTTCAACTCTCTTGTATATGTGTGAGTGATTGTGTGAGGAATTTATCATTTACAATGTATATCTCAAATGTATCCTCACACAAGGGCTTGTGCTCTCAACTAGCTGATATCTTCATACTAACTGCCCATGCTTTGAATCCACTTCAAAAGCTCTTGTTTAATCTTCAATATGTTGTATTTATAAGCTCCAACACTTATATATACGTTAGACACAAGAATATGACCGTTGGAAAGTTTCTGTACTGTTTCTTGAATTGCAACGGTCAAATTCGTCTTGCTGGACATTTTCCCGACTGGTCAACTCTAGTCAACTCAACTGGTCGTTCAGTTCAGCTGGTCAGCAGCTGGTTCAATTCAGTTGGTCAACTGCTGGATCAGTTCAGTTCAGTTCAGCTGGTCAGCAGCTGGTTCAGTTCAGTTGGTTGGTCAGCTGGTGTGCTGAAATCAGCCTAGCTGATTTCAGTTTGTGCAAAACCAGTAGTTTCATCGTCATTTATCAGCATATTAAGTTTCGATTCAGACTTTGACTTCTTAAATTTATTTGTAGATCTTCGTCTTATCTTTCCAACGCATACTGAATTGCTCCGTTTCAATAACAGAGCTGAGAGATATGACAAAAATACCGCAGCTGCTCAAACCCAACTGATTGCTGTTTTCGTGTGATCAGTTTTGTAATTGAGTGATCAGTTAGACCATGATAACATCCGATTTTGCCCAATTGACGTGAAATACGATTTTTTCAAATTGAGTTTTATAATCAATCTAATAGGCGGATTGTCATTTGGATAATCCAGTTGAGAGATATTATCAAAATACCGAAGCTCACCAGAAATTCAGTTTGTGCAAAATTCAGTTTCAGCTTGCTTCTTGTGTTTGCAACTTCACACTTGAGTAAATATGTTAGAAACACAATAAAAAGTTTTGTTAACATCAAAATCAAGATTGCGAACTTGAAAAGTTCCAACAATCTCCCCCTTTTTGATGATCACAAAACTTGGATAAACAATCAACTCAACTAACATATTTCTCCACCTTTTTGTGTGAATCAAAAAGTCATATTTTCAAAACATTTTAAACAAAATTTTCTCCCCTTCAATATTTAAAAATAATAACTCCATTAAAATTACATTGAGTTTTCCCCCTATATTTTTGAAATTTTGAAAATTATAAAAGAAGAAGGATAACTAACCAATTTTCTCCATGGCTCATTTTCTGCTGCAGCACATATGCTCTGTCTTCAACAAATAAACTATATTTTCTCGTGAATAATTAGGCTGCAAATTTTATACCGCTGTAAACCACTACGAGTCTAGTTTGCAATGCAAAAATCGGTTCGCCATTTGGACACTCGAGCAAGGAGATATGCCATTTTTCCCACGGTTGCTGCAAGCTGCGCGAAAATTCAGTTTTGCATATATATGTGTAAAAAATCTGAAATTTTCGAATTTTAAACATCAAAATCAGTTTCAATGTTCTTTCAAGAACACCCGCTCTGATACCACTTGATAGGATCGGTTAGGGGGATCACCGTTGAGCTACAATAGCTCGGTTCTTGAAATATTGAATACCGATGAATTAAATCGAGTTTGGTGTTCAAACCAAGCGGAAAATACTCGAAATAATCATTCGTAGAAACTGATTAAATATTTTGTAAAGCATTTAAAATATATGCAAGTTGAATGAGTAAAAATATTTTGGTTGAAGCATTTTATCAAACACTTATATGCAATATTTTGGGATTTGAAGAACACATAAAATGCTTCAACAATGCATCTTTAAAACTAATGGAAATGTTAAATAAATGCAATAAACAAATAGACACGAATTTGTTTATGGATGTTCGGAGATTTCAAACACTCCTACGTCACCCCTTCTTCCCCTTGAGAAGTATCCACTAGAAAACTTTGATCTATACAACTACTTGTACAAACTTATTCCGGAAGGGCAGCACCCAACTAGAAGTCCTAGCACTCAAGATTGTAGGCAGCACCTCACAATCAGCATATTGTTTAATGTCTCATATGCAAAGACTACATACACAAGTTTATTGTTTTTGTGCAAGACTCACTCAACTAATCTTTGAAGTTCAACTCTCTTGTATATGTGTGAGTGATTGTGTGTGAGGAATTTATTCATTTACAGTGTATATCTCAAATGTATCCTCACACAAGGGCTTGTGCTCTCAACTAGCTGATATCTTCATGCTAACTACCCATGCTTTGAATCCACTTCCAAAGCTCTTGTTTGATCTTCAATATGTTGTATTTATAGGCTCCAACACTGATATATACGTTAGACACAAGAATATGACCGTTGGAAAGTTTCTGTACTGTTTCTGGAATTGCAACGGTCAAATTCGTCTTGCTGGACATTTTCCCGACCGGTCAACTCTGGTCAACTTAACTAGTCATTCAGTTCAACTTGTCAGCAACTGGTTCAGTTCAGTTGGTCAACTGCTGGATCAGTTCAGTTCAGTTCAGCTGGTCAGCAGCTGGTTCAGTTCAGTTGGTTGGTCAGCTGGTGTGCTGAAATCAGCTAGGCTGATTTCAGTTTGTGCAGAAATAGTAGTTTCATCGTCATTTATCAGCATCTTAAGCTTCGATTCAGACTTTGACTTCTAAAAGTGATTTGTATATATTTATTTTGTCTTTCCAACGCATACTGAATCGCTTCGTTTCAATAACCAAGCTGAGAGATATGACCAAAATACCGCAGCTGCTCAAATCCAACTGATAGCTGTTTCTGTGTGATCAGTTTGGTAATTGAGTGATCAGTTAGACCATGATAACATCCGATTTTGTCCAACTCACGTGAAATAAGATCTGTTCCAAATTGAGTTTTCTAATCATTCCAATTGGCGGATTGTCATTTGGATAATTCAGTTGAGAGATATCATCAAAATACCGAAGCTCGCCAGAAATTCAGTTTGTGCAAAATTCAGTTTCAGCTTGCTTCTTGTGTTTGCAACTTCACACTTCAGTAAATATGTTAGAAATACAATAACAAGTTATGATGTTAATATTACTGGAGGCATTGATGGTTGATTTGTTGGGATATCGTGCACACAACCCGAGGACCAGCGCTTCTAATTTTTACGCATTTATGATTTACATTTGTGACTTACGTTAAAGATTTTTAAGATTATTTATTTATGCTTTTGAGAGATTTTTGAGAGGTTTAGTATGGGCTATACCTTTCAAATTTATTGCTTCTTAGGTTTGGTAAAACATGTGACGATTTCATGCTATGACAATTTCACTTGATTTTTAATACTAGTTGGTTGATATTTTATTTTAATGGATAAAATATTTTATAAATATATGTTTATGTAGTATAGGAATATGGCCGAAAATATGAATGTTTTTTTAAAAAATACAAAATTCTAATACTTTTTAAGTAATAAAAAGGGCAGACGTTTCAGTTGGTATCAGAGTAAAGGTCCTGTAAAGGGTTGTGCCACCATCAGCGCCGGAAAGATCAGTCAGTTAAGCCTCAAATTTTAAGTTTTTACATGCTTTATATGATTCAGTATGATGTTACCTTCATGTCGACATGAATAATATGTTTACGCTACATGTTTACGAGCTTTTTGAGTATTTATGTTTTGCATGCTTAAATTGCTAAATGTGTTAGGATATGTCACATGATTAGAGAACTTAGATTTAAATGCATGTTGGTTACGTTAGAATTTGGAAAACATTCAGATTAAATGCCTCATAGACGTGCCCCTATTGTTGAGAATCAAGAAGAAAGCAATGTGAATCATCAAGGGAATGCACCACCACCACCTCCTCCAGGGGATGCTGCTACCCGTGCTTTAGAAGGGATGACTCGTCTCTTCGAGCAGCAGATACAACAACAACAGTTACAAAAGCAGTAGTTACAGCAGATGCAGCAGCAGCAGTTACAGTAGGCACCTAGGCCACAACATGACATTTATGATCAGTTCTGGAGGCTAGGGCCGAAGGAATTTTATGGCACCACCAATCCCTTTACTGCTGAGAGTTGGATCCGTTCACTGGAGGTACACTTTTGCTATTTGTATATGGGAGATGGTGACCGTGTGAGGTGTACTACTTATCTATTTATGGATGATGCTTCTTTATTGTAATGCCCGAGATTTTTCATTCTATTAATATGAGATAATTGATTATGAATTGATGTGATTATAGCCGGGTCATTCCGAGACCAGATTAGGCAAAGCATATGAATTGTACAAGTTTTGGACAGAACTATTGGCGCCCGAGCGGCAGAAAGTGACCGCCCGTGCACAAATGTTCAACAAAATATGCTTCGGACATAAGATGTGGCGCCCGGGCGGTAGTTTTTGACCGCCCGAGCGCCAATGATTAATCCTGAGGGCAGAATCTCCCGCGCCCGGGCGGTTAGTTTTAACCGCCCGAGCGTCGAGCAAGTGCCCGGGCGGAAATTTATGACCGCCCGAGCGCCAATCAGAAGTGAAGAAAAATGTGACACGTTGCTTTAACATGCAAGAGGATATATATATACTTCCTTCCTGCAGAATTTAAGGAAAAGAAAGAGGAAACGAAGAAAGGGGAAAAGAGAAGTTCACAGAAAATCCTTATGCATGTATATTTCGATCCGTCCGCTAGATTTTCAATCCGACTTCAGTACTGAGTTTCTATCAACGCAGGCTTCAACGGGACGTAAGTTTCATTGATTTCTGTTATGTTCTGAAATTATGATATTGAAGGAATCAGATATGATTCATATATGATGGTTCTGATACGTTAGACGTCGTATAATCGAAACCGGATTGAAGAACAGATTCCGTATGAAATTGTTATGATTTTCAGAGTTGATTTGACTGAGATTGATACCAGATTTGTATCGTTATCGGTTATGAGTTGTGGGAAATGATATCTATTGATTTGTATTGCTGGGTATATTGAGATTGTGCAGTTATGCCGTTGAAACAGAATTTGATTAGTTCTGATTATATCTAGTATTGATTGAGTGGGGTATTGATATTGTATTACTCGTTATTGTCATTTTCAGATTGAGTATTGACAAATTTGAATTCGAGACTTTGACAGATTCAGATTGACAGAAAGAAAGGTAAAAATAAATGTTGATTCGGGATTGCACAACTCGAGTTAGATTAACTTGAGTTTCCCAAAATCACATACTGAATGATTATTGCATTGATATTTGCAATTCTTGATATTGATATGCTTACTCTATTGATCTATAGAAAAGCATGAGTTAGAGTTGGGCAGATCTGCCTAGTCTTTGGCAGAATCTCCATGGCAGAACCGCCAAGTCACTGGACTTTTGGATATATATCGATATACTGAGGAGAAGACCGACTCCTATTGCAGATCTTCGATATAGACAGCCAAAGTCTGGGACTAAAAACGTACCACCATCTAGCTGGGGTAAAGTAGATGGGAGAACGTTGCGTTCTTATTCAGATCGGGATATCTAGATTAGAAATGAGTCGAGTCTGAGATGATGAGTCTAGAGTTTGAGTTACAGTTTTATATCGATTCATGTCTTTCAGATTTGATACATGTTATTGATATCTGTTTCATGCTTTTATATATGTTTTATATGATTGCATGTTTACATTATTTATACTGGGATGTATTTCTCACCGGAGTTATCCGGCTGTTGTCTTGTTTGTATGTGTGCATGACAACAGGTGGGACAGGATCAGGGTCACGAAGATAATGAGAGATTCAAGATTAGCGTGGAGATCCGGACTTAGAATAGATTGATTTTCAGTACTTGATGTAGTGGCTGAACTCTAGTTACGATAAACATATGTTGTACATGATTCGTACTTTATGCTGATATTTATATCAGATTGATTACTTTACGTTTCCGCATCTGTATTTAAAAAAAAAACATTTAGACCCAGATTAATTAAATGATCATAATAATGATTAAGAAGATGGATTAGGTTCGGGTCCCCACATTTATGGTGGGAAGGAGCCGAGCACAGCGTTAATCTTGCTACTATTACTTGGGCTCATTTCAAGGAAATATTCTATGTGAAATACTTTACTACCGATGTTAGAGGGCGACTGATGAGGGAGTTTATGACCCTCCGCCAGGGAGACTCGACTGTTGCTGAATTTGTGAGGAAGTTTGATAGGGGGTTGTCATTTTGTACCCCTTATTCCTGGGGATCCTGCAATGAATCTTAGGCATTTCATGGGATTGATGAATCGTGTGTGTCAGAAATATCTTGATGAGTTTGTGATTATTTTCATTGATGATATTCTGATATATTCGAAGAATATGATTGACCATGTTGAACATTTGAGAATTGTTTTGAGAACATTGAGGGCTGAGAAATTATATGCCAAACTGTCCAAATGTGAGTTTTGGTTGAGACATGTTGTATTTCTGGGTCAAATCATATCTGGTGATGGGATTTCTGTTGATCCTAGCAAAGTTGAGGCCGTGATCAGTTGACCGAGACCGACATCTGTGCCAGAGATACGCAGCTTTATGGGTTTAGTAGGATATTATCGACGATTCATTAAAGATTTCTCCAGTATTGCTAAACCTATTACGTAGCTGACTCAGAAGAATGCTCCATTTGTTTGGTCAGAGGAGTGTGAATTCTGTTTTCTAGAGCTGAAGAAGAGATTGACCAGTGCTCCGGTGTTGACGATTCCTTCAGGTACTGGTGATTTCGTTTTTTAATGTGATGCTTCTCACAGAGGATTGGGTTGTGTTTTGATGCAGCGAGGGCATGTTATTGCATATGCTTCGAGACAGTTGAAGCCACATGAGACTCAATACCCGATTCATGATCTAGAATTGGCTGCTATCGTGTTTGCATTGAAGATATGGTGACACTATCTCTACGGTGAGAAGTTTGAGATATATTCTGATCATAAAAGCTTGAAATATCTGTTTTCACAGTCTGAATTGAATATGAGGCAACGAAGATGGCTTGCTTTGTTGAATGATTTTGATTGTGAAATCAAATATTATCCGGGAAAGTTGAATGCAGCATCTGATGCACTAAGTCGAAAGGTATGTTCTTTATCCTTATCGACTATTTGTGTTTCAAATTTGATTGAAGATTGTTGTCTTGCTGGATTAGTATTTGAGATAGATTGTCAATCTTTGAGATTGTATGCTATTCAAGCTGAGCCAGAACTGATTGTTAGAATCAAAGAAGCACAGAAAGTGGATCAGAATGTTCAGAACTCGATGTTGATGGTAAGATCTGGTCATCAATTATAATATCAGGTTCGTGATGATTTACTGTATGTGAATAATCGTATTGTTGTGCCGGATGTTTCAGAGTTGAGACAGCAGATATTGACAGAAGCACAGCAGTCGATTTAGCATTCATCCTGGTGGCAGAAAAATGTATAATGATTTGAAAAGATAGTTTTGGTGGAAACAGATGAAATCATATGTCACAGATTTTGTATCTAAATGTTTGAATTGCCAACAGGCGAAAGCGGAGAGAAAGAAATCAGGAGGTTTACTGCATAGCTTATCGATTCCAGAATGGAAATGATATCACATTTCCATGGATTTTGTGACACAGTTACCGTGATCCTCCCGAGGTTGTGATGCGATTTGGATCGTTATTGACAGATTGACCATTAATCAGCATGTTTTATTCCGTACAGAATGACGTACAGATATGACCAGATGGCAGAGATTTATGTCAGAGAAGTGGTCAGATTGCATGGTGTGCCGGAGTCGATTGTATCAGATCGTGATCCTCGATTACTTCACATTTTTGGCACAGTTTGCAGCAGGCTCTGGGTACTACATTGCATTTGAGTACTGCATATCATCCTCAGACAGACGGTCAGTCAGAGAGGACTATCCAGACATTGGAGGATATGCTTAGAGCTGTAGTGCTAAATTTTGGCACTAGTTGGCAAGATTCTTTGCCACTTTGTGATTTTTCTTATAACAATAGCTATCAGACGAGTATAGAGATGGCACCGTTTGAAGCGTTGTATGGCAAGAAGTGCAGATCCCATCTCTATTGGGATGATATCTCTGAGGTACCTGAGTTTGGACCCGATATGATTAGAGATATGACTGAGAAAGTGAACCTGATTCAGAAGAGAATGAAGACAGCTCAGGAAAGTTGGTACGAGGGAAGTTCTCCTTTGAGAGGCGTTATCAGATTTGGCAAACGAGGGAAGTTGTCTCCTCGTTACATTGATCCTTATGAGATTTTGGAGAAGATTGGTACTCATGCTTATCAACTTTCTCTTCCACCTTCTCTATCTGTAATACATGATGTGTTTCATGTATCTATGTTGCGGAAATATCTCCCTGATGATTCTCATATTATTCAGCCAGACGAGGCCGAACTTGATGAAAGTCTGAGTTATGTTGAGAAACCTATTCAGATTCTTGATCGTAAAGAAAAGCAGCTCAGAACGAAGACTATTCCGCTTGTGAAAGTCCAATGGAGTCGTCATGGCATTGAGGAAGCTACCTGGGAGACTGAATCAGATATGTGACAGGAATTCCCAGAATTATTTCACTGATGTGAGTCTTTTATTTTAGCTTCTGTTATATCTTCTTATCTTATGTGATTTGATTGTCTGCGATTTCGAGGACGAAATCATGTCTCAGAGGGGGAGAATTGTAATGCCCGAGATTTTATCATTTTAATCCGAGATTATTTAATTTATGAATTTTGGAATGTTGAGTCATATTCCATGTTGTTACAATTCCATAGGATTGAAATTGAATTAAAAGAGTCTTTCATTCCAACATTTTTGCATTTTCCTTTACAAGTTCACCTTGCACATTTATGACATCCGCCTATACGTTTAGCTCTTCGTTTTTTGGCATATGTGCTTTTACCAAATCCTGGCATATGTCTTATTATTAATTCACTTGCTTCCCCAACCAATCGGACTTTTGCTTCAATTATCAAACGGGCATCATTCGGTATGCCATATGACATCATCAACCTTAGCCGCTCACATCTAGCTTTATAAATTTTTTTCAACGCATTATCAGGTAAACAAGCAAAATATATACGAAGATTCATAATACACGCATCCATATTATTATTATTATATATATTTCAATTATTTTGGGAAAACTGAAGAAACCGACTTAAACAGTCACGGAGTACCGTTATCCGCCACTTAATCGGGAAATGAACTAGAATCTGCAAAACAAAATGAAAATATCAAACAACTATTGTGGATCATATAAAGGCATAAACTCATTATTAAGAATTTTATTTTCTATAAAAGGCTTAAGTCTTTGCCCATTAACTTTAAACACGTCATTATTTTTAGGATTTTCAATATCAACAGCACCATGAGGATAAACAAATTTGAGTATAAATGGTCATGACCACCTCGATCTTAGTTTACCTGAAAATAAATGCAAACGAGAATTATAAAGCAAAACTTTTTTTCCAATTTCAAATGACTTTCTCATAATATTTTTATCATGAAAGGCTTTAGTTTTATCTTTATAAATCTTTGAATTTTCATATGCATCATTTCTTAATTCTTCAAGTTCATTTATTTGCAATTTTCTTAATTTATATGCATCATCTAAATTAATATTAAATGCTTTAATTGCCCAAATCTCAACCGAAGGGTCCAACCGAGAGCAACGTGCATGCGTGTGTAGTGTTTATGCTATGATCGATGTCTCGTGTCATTCCAATGGCCATTTGATTGACCATGGCACGATCTAGACATCTAGGAGCATGATATGAACCGTGGCTATGGGCCATAGGCCAACCAAGATCCACACCAAGCAAACACAAACCGAAACCAAAAGCTGTCCAACCGAAGTAGCCGAAGGGGTATAGGGGCTGTTGTGATGTTTTTATTAAAAACCGATGAACCATGGACCAAGCCACCAAAAGGGCAACTTAGTCACGTCTTAGACTTGCTAGGGAAGTGATCCAACCATGGATATAGGCCCTTGGGGTAGCCAAGATCAGATCCTTCCTCCATGACAAGAAACTGAATTTTTCGAACATTATTTCTGCACCTATGGGGACTTGCTGTCATTCTGAATTTCCAGCAAGCATGGGGCTGGTTTGAATGGACCAACATGGTCCTAATGCATCCTACTACATGTATACAAGCCGCCTTGGGAGCCTGGAGTCGATCCAATACCTGAAACTCACAAACCAAAAGAAATCGTGAAGCTTGCCAAGGAAATCGAAAATTCTGCATGTGTGGTTTCAAAATGTTTTGACTTGGATCTCGATTTTTACTTGAATAAACATGATCATGTACTGAAAAAATAAATGATAATATGACTTTATTGAGGTTTGAAAGAAATCTAGACATGCCTGGTTTCGTTTCGAAAGAAAACGAACGAAACGACGACGACGCGGCACGGAGGAGATGGAGCGCTTCTTGTCTACCTTTCTTGCTCTCGATTTTTCTCCCTTTCTCCCTAGCTATTATTCACGTTTTTTCTACACTGAAATGGATCTGAATGATGAGGTATTTCGGTGGTGAGGGAGGGGGAGTGATGGTTATGAAGGTGAGGAGAAGGGTGCACAATAATAGGATCATATCAAGACCAAGTCTTCCCAAATTTGAATTTTGAATTATGGTTTGATATCAAATGAGTTGGTGGATGCTTCTAGGAGGTAGTGGCCGAAATTTTGCTTATTTTCTAGTCTAGGATATGTCCATTAATTAATTAAATTGTGCTCCCAAAAATCCTAGAATTATCCTACTAATTACATGCAAAGAATTGGTCAAAGTTGATGAGTTGGAAAATGAATCTTCTAGCACTAAGGGTGGCCGAAAAATGCAAGATAAAATAAAGGGAAATTTTGATTATCTAGTCAACTAATAATCCTTGAAAGCCTTACTAATCCTTTAAATAATTTTAGTGAGCTAACCCCTTAATTAAATAACTTAAATGAGTTCATTTCTTAATCACCTCAAATAAATAAATTAAATCCTCAAACCTCCCTTTCTAACTTAAGTGAACTTGGTTGCTAGCTAAATTAACTTCTGGAAATATTTCTCGAATCTTAAATTCTATCTCAAAACTCCAACTCCGGTCCGGCCTCACTGAAGTAACTGAAATGCTAAAAATCAAACTACTGAACTGAAATAATAAAATAATTAACTTCAAACAATTGCATTTAAAATAATCATGCAATGAAGTCAATTAAATTTAAAAAATCTAGAATTATGCATGGCTTATACGTCTACTGATATACGGGTTCTACAGATAGGATCAGGACCGAGAAGAGCTTGAACGAGTGATGATTAGCGTGGTGATCCGGGCTTAGATATGAAACTGATTGTTTATTTCTAGACATGTAGTGATGGAAAACAAACACTAGTTAGATGGTTTGTAAATGGAATAAATTTGCAAGTTGATCATGTATTGTAGACTTTACAATTGATCTTGTACAATAAATAAACTAAACTTGTTGTATAATTGTATACACTTTTGATTAGCTATGCTTTGATATTATAAAAAAAAAATTATCAAAGAGGCATACACAATTGATCCAATTAGTCCCAAATGATTAAAGAAGATGAGTTAGCACCCGGGTCCCCACAACAGGTGGTATCAGAGCTGTAAGTTCCTTAGCCTGAGATAGAAGAGGGTGAGCGGGGTAGATTGAGTTCTTTTTCCTTGCTTACTTATTGATACTAGCATGAGAATATTGTATTGTTATTACACTTATGTTCTATGCTAGCATGAAAGCATGTTTTATTACTTTGAAAGTACATGTTGCTTGATTTATTTAGTTGATTGAAATGTGTACTGGTAAAGAATGAATCAGAACCGACTCTGGATCAGAGATAAGATGATCAGAGGAGGACTGAGACATATTTTATGTATTGGGAAAACTAATCCTTTTGATAATCAGATATTTCTCCTCGAAGAGCAGCAGTCAGGGCGCCAGAACAAGGCAGTACCTCCAACGATCCTATGGATGTGACAGCTATACCGATGGAAACATTGCTGAAATGGTTTCAGTCATTTAGACCACCGACATTGAAAGGCACCGAGAATTCTGTTGACTGTGAAAGCTGGTTAGATGATATCGAGATGTTGTTTGAGTTCCTCGACTACACAGATGAACGAAGAGTGAAACTTATTGGGCATCAATTACAAGAAGTTGCAAAGAATTGGTGGATTACAACCAAGAGAGCATTGGAACAGAGAGGTACAAAAATTACTTGGAAAGTTTTTAAAACTGAGTTTTATCAACATTTCTTTCAAGTGTCATACCGCAAGGACAAGGGGGCAGAATTTGCAAACTTGAGGCAAGGGCAGTTGAACATTGAAAACTATGTTGCCAAATTCTCTGCATTGCTATGTTTTGCTCCACACGTGGCAAAGAATGATGAATCTGTTGCTGATCAGTTTATCAACGGCTTAAATCCTGACATTTTTACATTAGTAAATACGGGACGACCAAACAACTTTGCCGACGCTTTGAATAGGGCGAAAGGTGCTGAAGCTGGCTTGATTAAGCAGCGAGGAGCATCGTATGTTGCTCAGACCTCGAGACCTCCACAGCCTACCGCACAGTTTTTGCAACCTCCTCCTAGATTCGAGAGTGGTAGTAGCAGCAGTGGTAAGAAAGATTTGTTGAAAGCCAGAGGAAAACAGTTCAAGAGATTTTGCAGCACTACATCCAGCTCCAGTGGCTCGAGACAGAGTGGTCCTAGTCAGAGTTACACAGGTGTGTATTGCACTACTTGCGGTGGAAGGCATCCCACAGAGCAATGCCAAGGAATGGCTGGTAGATGCAACGTCTGCAAACAACAGGGACATTTCGCTCGAGTCTGCCCGCAGAGAGGTGCACAGCAATATCAGATTGTGGGATCATCTGGTTCAGTAGCTCAAGTGGAGAGACAGGCATCTTCTGTACACTCTTTTCAGCCGGCACCTGCACAGTCTCAGCCGAGGCAAGGAGGAAGTCAGACAGTGAGCCAACCTCCGAGACAGCAGGCCCGTGTGTTTGCATTGACTGAAGAACAGGCCCAAGACGCACCTGATGATGTTATTGCAGGTAACTGTTTTCTCTGTGGTTACCCGCTTACGTATTGATAGATACTGGTGCATCACATACATTTATAGCTGAACGATTTGCATTAATACATACATTGCCTGTCGAGTCATTATCTACTGTAGTCTCTGTTTCTTCTCCTTTGGGGAGTGGTTTGATATCATTGACTTCTGTTAGAAATTGTATACTACAGTTCGAGGGTAATGAGATTGAGTTATATTGCATTGTACTTGGGTTGTCTGATACTGTATTATCGGTATTGATATGCTGACCAAGTACAGAGCTACCGTAGATTGTTTTCAGAAGATTGTCAGGTTCAGACCGGAGATGGCTGATGAGTGGAAATTCTACGGTAAAGGTTCCAGATCTCGGATTCCTTTGATATCGGTATTATCTATGATGCGATTATTACAGAAAGGAGCAGAAGGATTCCTGGTATATTCCGTAGATGTACAGAAATCGAGCCCTTCATTGGCAGTTTTGCCAGTGGTGTGTAAGTTTGCTGATGTTTTCCCAGATGAGATTCCCGGATTGCCTCCAGCTCGAGAGATAGATTTTAGCATTGATCTCATACCAGGTACTGTTCCTATATCTAGAGTTCCGTACAGAATGGTGCAAATTGAACTGAAAGAATTAAAGTGTGCAGGCCCTCGAACTACTTGCTTGAAAATTTGCGGAAAATTAAAAATTTTCTTTTTAAAAGAACTTAAATGGCCTCATTCATAAAATCACTGGGGAATCAAGTTCAATGTTTCAAAATATTGCAGCGGAAGAAAATCAAAGTTTTGCCAACAACAACGATTTAAAAATATCCAACAACTGATAAAAATTGTTTGCGAAGAAAATAACAACTGCTGCTCTGAGGTCCTCGGGTGCCACTACTGCCGACCCAAGCTGGCTCACTGGTCCCCGCCCTCGGCCCTGGCCTCATCAGTACCTACAACAATCAAGTCTAGTGAGCCTAAAGACTCAGCATGCATAAATCGCAGGTAACGAGTAAAAATCTGAATTTAAAATATGCATGAGATAAAATATCCTGTCCTGAGGCATACTGAAAATAATCTGTACTGAGCAATTATAATACGTGCATAACTGAACTGGAAATCACTGTAAAAATATTTGCTCCTTGGAGCCTGTACTGAAATATCTGGTAAAATTTTCTGTTGAGATTATGTTTTACGCCTGTGGCCACTGCACTAAGCTGAACTGATCGGTAACTGGCTACCGGGGAGGCTGAAACTGAACTGAGCTGGCCGGTCACTGGCGACCGGGTGGTACCATACTGAACTGATCGGTCACTGGCGACCGTATAAAATAACACTCCCACATAGTGAATGAACCACAAGCCATATCGCATAAATCTCAAAAATAATCATTTTTTATTTAATGCACGTAAAATAATTAACTGGCATAATGAAAATTCCTGTAATTTTACCAACTGGATTGGATTGGATCGTTCCCAGGCTCGCTGTAACCTAACTGTGCCATGAAAAATATGCAATAGCTTAAACATGACCAACTATGCAATTTACGTTCAAAAGATGCGACTATGACGCCTAATGACTTCGCATTTAATCATGACTCCGAGCCAACCTGAACCGACACTGAACCGACGTATAGTCATGATTAAAATACGCTGAAAAATCATAAAATAATGCTCCTAAAATGATAGGGTCGAAATCTAGGTGAAATGGAGGCCAAAACATGAAACGCTCTTTCGAGAGTCAATTTGGCACATTGCACCGTAAATTCTCGTACGACCTCAAAAATGATCCAAATGACAAACGGTTGAAAACATGACCTTCCTAACTCAATGAGGCACTGTCCAGTCCAAGGCCATGGGCTAAAAGCCAACCAAGAACTCAAACGACGCTTCTGAACAGCAGCATACTTGCTGTCAAAAAATACAGCAGCTGCGCACTACAAGACTTGCATTGGTTTCGAGACTATCGGCCATTAGGGGCGTGAACCACCGACCAGAGACTCTTACCAACATCCCAAGGAATGATTTGAACCATGGCTAAGGGCCCTAGGCCAGCCACAATCCGCATCACACCAAATCTTAACCGAAGGGTCCAACCGAGAGCAACGTGCATGCGTGTGTAGTGTTTATGCTATGATCGATGTCTTGCGTCGTTCCAGTGGCCATTTGATTGACCATGGCACGATCTAGACATCTCGGAGCATGATATGAACCGTGGCTAAGGGCCATAGGTCAACCAAGATCCACACCAAGCCACAAAAGAAACAAACCATATGCTGAAAATGGAAGGGCCGAATGGGGAAAGGGGCTGTTCTTGTTGATTATTTAAAAACCGATGAGCCATGGACCAAGCCACCAAAAGGGCAACTTAGTCACGTCTTAGACATGCTAGGGAAGTGATCCAACCATGGCTATAGGCCCTTGGGGCAGCCAAGATCAGATCCACAACCCTTGACACAAAACTGAAATTTCGAATCACATTTCTGCACTTATGGGGAACTTGCTGTCATTCTGAATTTCCAGCAAGCATGGGGCTGGTTTGAATGGACCAACATGGTCCTAATGCATCCTACTACATGTATACAAGCCGCCTTGGGAGCCTGGAGTCGATCCAATATCTGAAACTCACAAAACAAAAGAAACCGTGAAGCTTGCCAATAAATTCGAAAATTCTGCATGTGTGGTTTCAAAATGTTTTGACATGGATCTCGATTTTTACTTGAATAAACATGATCATGTACTGAAAAATAAATGATAATATGACTTGATTGAGGTTTGAAAGAAATCTAGACATGCCTGGTTTCGTTTTGAAAGAAAACGAACGAAACAACGACGACGCGGCACGGAGGAGGTGGAGCGCTTCTCTTGCTCTTTCTAGTTCTCGATTTTTCTTGCCTTCCCTCTAGCTAAGACTCAAGATTTTTCTACACTGAAAATGGATCTGAATGGTGAGGTATTTCGGTGGAGAGGGAGAGGGATTGAGTGGTTATGAAGGTGAGGAGAAGGGTGCACAAAAATAGGATCATATCAAGACCAAGTCCACTCCCCTTTTGAATTTGAATTTTGAATTGATATCAAATGAGTTGGTGGATGCTTCTAGGAGGTGGTGGCCAAAATTTAGCTTGATTCTAGACTAGGATATGTCCATTTATTTAATTAAATTGTGCTCCAAAAAATCCTAGAATTATCCTACTAATTACATGCAAAAAATTGGTCAAAGTTGGTGAGTTGGAAAATGAATCTTCTAGCACTAAGGGTGGCCGAAAAATGCATGATAAAATAAAGGGAAATGTTGATTATCTAGTCAACTAATAATCCTTGAAAGCCTTACTAATCCTTTAAATAATTTAGTGAGCTAACCCCTTAATTTAATAACTTAAATGAGTTTATTTCTTAATCACTTCAAATAATTAAATTAAATCTTCAAACCTTCCTTTCTAACTTAAATGAACTTAGTTACTAGCTAAATTAACTTCTGGAAATATTTCTCGAATCTTAAATTCTATCTCAAAACTCCAGCTCCGGTCCGGCCTCACTGAAAATACTGAAATGCTAAAAATCAAACTGCTGAACTGAAATAATAAATAATTAACTTCAAATAAATGCATTTAAAATAATCATGCAATGAAGTCAATTAAATTTAAAAATCTAGAATTATGCATGGCTTATACGTCTACTGATTTACGGGTTCTACAATCCTTCCCCCCTTAAATAAATTTCGTCCTCGAAATTAGAACTCACCGAATAACTCAGGGTATCGACTTCTCATCTCCGGCTCAGACTCCCACGTAGCTTCCTCCTCTGAATGGTTGAGCCATTTGACTTTGACTCGCTTAACCAACTTGTTCCGAAGTTTCTTCTCCTGTCTGTCTAGGATCTGCACGGGTCTCTCCTCATAAGATAAGTTCGGAGTAAGCTGCAACGGCTCGAAATTCAGCACATGCGAAGGATTTGCCATATACTTCCTCAGCATGGAGACGTGAAAGACATTGTGTACTCCGGCCAGATTTGGCGGAAGAGCCACACGATACGCTAGCGTCCCAACTCTGTCGAGGATCTCAAACGGTCCAATGAATCTCGGACTGAGCTTCCCTTTCTTGCCAAATCTCATGACACCCTTCATAGGTGCCACTTTCACGAAGACATGATCGCCCACTGCAAACTCTAACTCTATCCTCCGCTGATCGGCATAACTCTTCTGTCGGCTCTGAGCAGTCCTCATCCTATCACGGATCTTGACTACTACATCTGCTGCCTGCTGAACAATCTCTGGACCCAACTCTGCTCTCTCTCCTACTTCATCCCAATGAACAGGAGATCTACACTTGCGACCATACAGCGCTTCATACGGAGCCATACCTATGGACGACTGGAAACTGTTGTTATAGGTGAACTCTACCAATGGTAAGTTCGACTCCCAACTCCCAGAGAAATCAATGACGCAAGCACGGAGAAGATCCTCTAAGATCTGAATAACTCGCTCCGACTGTCCATCTGTCTGCGGACGGAAAGCTGTGCTAAACAGCAACTTCGTACCCAAAGTCGAATGCAAACTCTTCCAAAACGAGGAAGTGAATCTGGGATCTCTGTCGGATACGATAGAAACTGGAATACCGTGGAGTCGGACTATCTCTCGGACATACAGCTCTGCATACTGAACCATGGTGAAAGTCGTCTTAATAGGCAAGAAGTGCGCTGATTTGGTAAGACGATCTACAATCACCCAGATAGCATTCGATCCTCTGGCTGACCTCGGCAATCCGGTCACAAAGTCCATGGTAATGTTCTCCCACTTCCACTCGGGAATAGGAAGAGGCTTGAGCAAACCTGCTGGTCTCTGATGCTCGGCCTTCACTAACTGGCAAGTCAGGCACTCGGATACAAAACGCCTGATGTCCTTCTTCATTCCTGGCCACCAATACAATAGCTGCAGATCTTTGTACATCTTCGTACTCCCAGGGTGAATAGAGTACGGGGACGTATGGGCCTCTGATAAGATGTCTGCTCGGATAGAATCACTGCTAGGAACCCATATCCTATCTCGGTATCTCACAATACCGTCGCTGACTGAATACAAAACACTGCCCTTAGCTTCATCTCTCTTCTTCCACTGTGCCAACTGCTCATCTGCTGCCTGACCGCTGCGAATACGGTCAATAAGAGAGGACTGGATAGTCAAGGTAGATAAACGAGGAACTCTACCTCGAGGGTAAGTCTCAAGATCAAACCTCTGCATCTCGATCTGAAGAGGTTTCTGCATCGTCAAATGAGCCATCACTGCGACTTTCCTGCTCAAAGCATCCGCAACTACATTAGCTTTACCCGGGTAGTAGCTAATGTCACAATTGTAGTCTTTCACAAGCTCCAACCAACGTCTCTGACGCATGTTCAGCTCCTTCTGCGTAAAGAAATACTTGAGGCTCTTATGGTCGGTAAAGATCTGACACTTCTCTCCATACAGATAGTGCCTCCAAATCTTCAAAGCAAAAACTACGGCCGCTAACTCCAGATCATGGGTAGGGTAATTCTTCTCGTGGATTTTCAGCTGTCGAGAAGCATACGCTATCACTCTCCCATGTTGCATCAAAACTGCACCTAAACCAAGCTTCGAAGCATCGGTATAAAGGACAAACTCGCCGGGCCCTGATGGCATGGCCAAAACTGGTGCTGAAATAAGAGCTTGCTTCAAAGTATCGAAGCTCTTCTGACACTCCTCGCTCCACACAAACTTTACATTTTTCTTGGTCAGTGCTGTGAGTGGAACGGCAATGGATGAGAATCCCTGAATGAACTTCCTGTAATATCCTGCTAGCCCAAGAAAACTGCGGATCTCTGATGCATTCTGAGGCACAACCCAATCTCTGACTGCTACAACTTTTGCGGGGTCTACCTCAATACCACTGCTAGAAACAATGTGGCCCAAGAACGCCACCTTCTCTAACCAGAATTCGCACTTACTGAACTTTGCGAATAGTTTATGTTTCTGCAATGTCTGCAACACTGTGGTCAGATGCCTGCTGTGCTCCTCCCGACTCTTGGAGTAGACGAGAATGTCATCTATGAACACTATCACAAACTGGTCGAGGTACGGCTGAAATACGCGATTCATGAGATCCATGAAGATTGCTGGCGCATTCGTCAGACCGAACGGCATCACAAGGAACTCGTAGTGGCCATAACGAGTCCTGAAAGCTGTCTTCGAAACATCAGCACCTCTCACCCTCAACTGGTGATAACCAGAACGCAGATCTATCTTGGAGAAAATCGAAGCTCCCTGCAACTGGTCAAACAGATCCTCAATCCTCGGCAGTGGGTATTTATTCTTCACTGTAACCCTGTTCAACTCCCGGTAGTCAATGCAAAGCCTCATTGTGCCATCCTTCTTTTTCACGAATAAGACTGGCGCGCCCCATGGAGAAAAGCTTGGGCGAATGAACTCCTTGTCGAGAAGTTCCTGGATCTGCTTCTTAAGCTCTGCCATCTCTGTCGGTGCTAGTCGGTATGGCGCTTTGGATATCGGAGTCGTACCTGGTATAAGCTCAATGGAAAACTCAACCTCTCTCTCTGGTGGCATACCAGAGACGTCTTCGGGAAAAACGTCTAAGAAATCTCTAACAATCGGAACATCTGGGGCTGACAGGCTGGGTTCCTCGGGGACAGATAAAAGGGTTGCTAGAAATGCCCGACACCCTCTATGCATGAGCTTCCTAGCCTGAACATAAGGAATAATGCGCGGTAAAGGAAAGTACCTGTCCGGCTCAAATAAGAACTGCTCCATTCCAGGCGGTCGGACAAGAACGGATCTCCGCTGGAAGTCTATCAACACTCTGTTCCTCAATAGCCAGTCCATCCCTAGGATGATGTCAAATTCCGGCATCGGTAGCACAATCAGATCCGCATAAACAAGATTACCGTGCAGCTCAAGGTCTATATCTCGGATAACATTGGTGGCTGCCATCTCCTCGCCTGACGGCAACACTACTGAAAAGGCTGTATCTAGCCCAATGGTCTGGATCTTGAGAAAGTTTGCAAAGACCTCCGAAATAAATGAGTGAGTGGCCCCTGAATCTATCAAGGCCTTGGTAGCGGAACCAGATATAAAAATTCTCCCTGTCAACAACATAGTCTCCGGGTTGGCTTCCGCGGCATGGAGAGCAAAAACTCTGCCTTGGGTAGGCAGATTCCTCTGAGGACACTGCAGCAACATGTGGTCTGGACTGCCACACTTAAAACACTTTCCTGAGCCAGCCATACATGCTCCAGGATGGTGACGTGAGCACCTGGGACAGACTGGGTGCTCCTGAGTCCTCGGGGCTGGGCGTCCCCGCTGCTGCTGCTGCTGCTGCTGGCCTCGGTTCCTAGGCGGTCCATGAAAAGGCCTCTTATTCTGCTGCTGATGCTGAAGAGGAGGAGGGCGGTGCGGTGCTTGGACTGGGCGCTTGCCCTGGCGATCCCTCTCGATATCCCGCAGATCCTGCTCTGCGGCTAAGGCCTTGGAGACGGCAATCTCATATGTAGCAGGGTCAGATACCCTAACATCCCGGCGCAAGATCGGCCGTAAACCCACCAGGAAGTGCATCAGCTTGGCTTTGGCATCATTCGCTATCAGGGGCACAAAGTGACAGCCCCTCTCGAACTTACGGATAAACTCCGTAACCGACATATCCCCCTGTCTCAGGCTCATGAACTCGGTGGTCAGCCTGGTGCGAACCTCCTCAGCAAAATACTTGGAGTAGAAAACCTCCGTAAAGCGGGTCCAAGAAAGTGTAGCCAAGGTCAGGGCTACCGAAGCTCCTTCCCACCATAAGCGGGCGTCTCCAGTGAACAGGTAGGTGGCACATCGGACTCGGTCTGCGTCCCCCAGCTCCATAAAATCGAAGATAACCTCGAGGGATTTGATCCATCCCTCGGCAACCATGGGGTCAGATGCCCCAGAGAATTCCTTCGGGCGCATCTTCATGAATCGCTCATACACAGCCTCGGGCCCTGTCGGCCTGGCTGCGGCTGCGGCTACGGCTGCGGCATTGCCCCCCGCAAACTGTGCGAAGAACTGTGCCATCCCAGCTAACATCTGGGCACTCATGTCCGGTGGGGGCGGTGGAGGGGGTGGTAGGTCTCCCTCCGGTCTATGCTCTTCTCTGTCCTCTCGGCGAGGCTCCACCTCTCTGTTGCGCTCTAAAATGCGTCTAGGGGGCATACTGTTCCAACATAACCCATACGTAACTAACATGCATAATTCCATAATTTATTTTAAATGAACTCTGAAATACTGAAAATCTGGAAGCATGCTGACAAAATAATTCATGCTATAACTGAAATGCTGAACAAAATGCTGAACTGAAAACAAAATTACAGACCAAAGGCGTGGCTTCGTGAGCTTCTCGCGGTCAGTAGTAGTGAAACCCTATACAGAACCACCGCTCTGATACCAACTGTGCAGGCCCTCGAACTACTTGCTTGAAAATTTGCGGAAAATTAAAAATTTTCTTTTTAAAAGAACTTAAATGGCCTCATTCATAAAATCACTGGGGAATCAAGTTCAATGTTTCAAAATATTGCAGCGGAAGAAAATCAAAGTTTTGCCAACAACAACGATTTAAAAATATCCAACAACTGATAAAAATTGTTTGCGAAGAAAATAACAACTGCTGCTCTGAGGTCCTCGGGTGCCACTACTGCCGACCCAAGCTGGCTCACTGGTCCCCGCCCTCGGCCCTGGCCTCATCAGTACCTACAACAATCAAGTCTAGTGAGCCTAAAGACTCAGCATGCATAAATCGCAGGTAACGAGTAAAAATCTGAATTTAAAATATGCATGAGATAAAATATCCTGTCCTGAGGCATACTGAAAATAATCTGTACTGAGCAATTATAATACGTGCATAACTGAACTGGAAATCACTGTAAAAATATTTGCTCCTTGGAGCCTGTACTGAAATATCTGGTAAAATTTTCTGTTGAGATTATGTTTTACGCCTGTGGCCACTGCACTAAGCTGAACTGATCGGTAACTGGCTACCGGGGAGGCTGAAACTGAACTGAGCTGGCCGGTCACTGGCGACCGGGTGGTACCATACTGAACTGATCGGTCACTGGCGACCGTATAAAATAACACTCCCACATAGTGAATGAACCACAAGCCATATCGCATAAATCTCAAAAATAATCATTTTCTATTTAATGCACGTAAAATAATTAACTGGCATAATGAAAATTCCTGTAATTTTACCAACTGGATTGGATTGGATCGTTCCCAGGCTCGCTGCAACCTAACTGTGCCATGAAAAATATGCAATAGCTTAAACATGACCAACTATGCAATTTACGTTCAAAAGATGCGACTATGACGCCTAATGACTTCGCATTTAATCATGACTCCGAGCCAACCTGAACCGACGTATAGTCATGATTAAAATACGCTGAAAAATCATAAAATAATGCTCCTAAAATGATAGGGTCGAAATCTAGGTGAAATGGAGGCCAAAACACGAAACGCTCTTTCGAGAGTCAATTTGGCACATTGCACCGTAAATTCTCGTACGACCTCAAAAATGATCCAAATGACAAACGGTCAAAAACATGACCTTCCTAACTCAATGAGGCACTGTCCAGTCCAAGGCCATGGGCTAAAAGCCAACCAAGAACTCAAACGACGCTTCTGAACAGCAGCATACTTGCTGTCAAAAAATACAGCAGCTGCGCACTACAAGACTTGCATTGGTTTCGAGACTATCGGCCATTAGGGGCGTGAACCACCAACCAGAGACTCTTACCAACATCCCAAGGAATGATTTGAACCATGGCTAAGGGCCCTAGGCCAGCCACAATCCGCATCACACCAAATCTTAACCGAAGGGTCCAACCGAGAGCAACGTGCATGCGTGTGTAGTGTTTATGCTATGATCGATGTCTTGCGTCGTTCCAGTGGCCATTTGATTGACCATGGCACGATCTAGACATCTAGGAGCATGATATGAACCGTGGCTAAGGGCCATAGGCCAACCAAGATCCACACCAAGCCACAAAAGAAACAAACCATATGCTGAAAATGGAAGGGCCGAATGGGGAAAGGGGCTGTTCTTGTTGATTATTTAAAAACCGATGAGCCATGGACCAAGCCACCAAAAGGGCAACTTAGTCATGTCTTAGACATGCTAGGGAAGTGATCCAACCATGGCTATAGGCCCTTGGGGCAGCCAAGATCAGATCCACAACCCTTGACACAAAACTGAAATTTCGAATCACATTTCTGCACTTATGGGGAACTTGCTGTCATTCTGAATTTCCAGCAAGCATGGGGCTGGTTTGAATGGACCAACATGGTCCTAATGCATCCTACTACATGTATACAAGCCGCCTTGGGAGCCTGGAGTCGATCCAATACCTGAAACTCACAAAACAAAAGAAACCGTGAAGCTTGCCAATAAATTCGAAAATTCTGCATGTGTGGTTTCAAAATGTTTTGACATGGATCTCGATTTTTACTTGAATAAACATGATCATGTACTGAAAAATAAATGATAATATGACTTGATTGAGGTTTGAAAGAAATCTAGACATGCCTGGTTTCGTTTTGAAAGAAAACGAACGAAACAACGACGACGCGGCACGGAGGAGGTGGAGCGCTTCTCTTGCTCTTTCTAGTTCTCGATTTTTCTTGCCTTCCCTCTAGCTAAGACTCAAGATTTTTCTACACTGAAAATGGATCTGAATGGTGAGGTATTTCGGTGGAGAGGGAGAGGGATTGAGTGGTTATGAAGGTGAGGAGAAGGGTGCACAAAAATAGGATCATATCAAGACCAAGTCCACTCCCCTTTTGAATTTGAATTTTGAATTGATATCAAATGAGTTGGTGGATGCTTCTAGGAGGTGGTGGCCGAAATTTAGCTTGATTCTAGACTAGGATATGTCCATTTATTTAATTAAATTGTGCTCCCAAAAATCCTAAAATTATCCTACTAATTACATGCAAAGAATTGGTCAAAGTTGGTGAGTTGGAAAATGAATCTTCTAGCACTAAGGGTGGCCGAAAAATGCATGATAAAATAAAGGGAAATGTTGATTATCTAGTCAACTAATAATCCTTGAAAGCCTTACTAATCCTTTAAATAATTTAGTGAGCTAACCCCTTAATTTAATAACTTAAATGAGTTTATTTCTTAATCACCTCAAATAATTAAATTAAATCTTCAAACCTTCCTTTCTAACTTAAATGAACTTAGTTACTAGCTAAATTAACTTCTGGAAATATTTCTCGAATCTTAAATTCTATCTCAAAACTCCAGCTCCGGTCCGGCCTCACTGAAAATACTGAAATGCTAAAAATCAAACTGCTGAACTGAAATAATAAATAATTAACTTCAAATAAATGCATTTAAAATAATCATGCAATGAAGTCAATTAAATTTAAAAATCTAGAATTATGCATGGCTTATACGTCTACTGATTTACGGGTTCTACATAAAGACTCATTTAGAAGATCTTCTGGCCAAAGGGTACATCAGACCGAGTGTTTCTCCTTGGGGCGCTCCAGTATTATTTGTTAGAAAGAAAGACGGTTCCATGAGGCTCTGTATAGATTACAGACAACTGAACAAGGCTACGGTAAAGAATAAATACCCTTTACCTCGTATAGATGATTTATTTGATCAGTTACAGGGTTCCTCTGTTTATTCCAAGATCGATCTGAGATCTGGATATCAAAAGCTGAGAGTCAGAGATTCTGACATATCGAAGACAGCGTTCAGAACCAGGTATGAACATTATGAGTTTATTGTCATGTCGTTCTGTTTGATGAATGCTCCAGCGGTATTTATGGGTCTTATGAACCGTGTGTTTCAGTGGTATCTCGATGATTTCGTGATTATTTTTATCAATGATATTTTGATATATTCAAAGAATATGATTGAACATGCTGGGAATTTGAGAACTGTGTTGCGAATTTTAAGGGCTGAGAAATTGTATGCAAGACTGTCAAAATGTGAATTCTGGTTGAGACAGGTTGTATTTTTGGGTCATATCATATCCGGAGATGGTATATCAGTGGACCCTAGCAAAGTTGAAGCAGTGATCAGTTGGCCGAGACCAACATCAGTGCTAGAGATTCGTAGTTTTATGGGTTTGACAGGATACTATCGACGATTCATTAAAGATTTCTCCAGTATTGCTAAACCGATTACACAGCTGACTTAGAAGAATACTCAATTTGTTTGGTCTAAGGATTGTAAGTCCAGTTTCCTTGACCGAAGAAAAGATTGACCAGTGCACCGATACTGACTATTCCCTCAGGTATTGGCGATTTCGTTGTTTATTGTGATGCTTCGCACAGAGGATTGGATTGTATACTAATGCAGCGAGGCCATGTCATTGCCTATGCTTCAAGACAGTTAAAGCCACACGAATCTCGCTACCCAATTCATGATCTTGAATTGGCGGCCATTGTTTTTGCATTAATGATATCGCGATATTATTTATACGGTGAGAAGGTTGAAATTTATTCTGATCATAAAAGCCTGAAATATCTGTTTTCAAAGTCTGAGTTGAATATGAGACAGCGAAGATGGATTGATTTATTAAAGGATTTCGATTGTGAAATCAAGTACTATCCAGGAAAGTCCAATGCAGCAGCTGATGCATTAAGTCTTAAGGTATGTTCCTTATCCTTATCGACTATTGGCGTTTCGAATTTGATAGATGATTGTTGTTTTTCTGGGTTAGTATTTGAGACAGATCGTAGACCATTGCGATTATATGCTGTTCAATTCGAACCAGAGCTGATTTTGAAAGTTAAAGAAGCACAAAAAAGTGATCAGAATATTCAGAAGTCGATTGAGATGGTCAGATCAGGGCATCAGTCTGAATACGAGGTTCGTGATTTTGTGTTATATGTGAATAACCGTCTTGTTGTGCCAGATGTTTCAGACTTGAAAGAACAGATTTTGACAGAAGCACACTGTAGTCGGTTTAGTATTCATTCTGGTGGCAGAAAGATGTACAATGATCTGAAGAAACAGTTTTGGTGGAAACAGATGAAGTCAGACATTGCAGAGTTTGTGTCTAGATGTTTGAATTATCAACAGGTTAAAGCAGAAATGAAGAAACCCGGGGGTTTACTCCAGAGTTTATCCATTCCCGAATGGAAATTGGATCACATTTCCATGGATTTTGTTACGAAACTACCACGTTCTTCCCGAGGTTGTGATGCAATCTTGGTTGTGATTGACAGATTGACCAAATAAGCATGCTTTATTCGATACAGAATGACGTACAGATATGACCAGATTGCAGAAATCTATGTTCGAGAGGTGGTTCGATTACATGGGGTGCCGAAGTCTATCGTATCAGATCGTGATCCGTGATTTACTTCACATTTTTGGTACAGTTTACAGCAAGCTCTAGGTACGAAGTTACATCTGAGTACTGCATATCATCCACAGGCAGACAGACAGTCAGAACAGACTATCCAGACACTGGAGGATATGCTTAGAGCTATAGTGCTAGATTTTGGCATTATTTGGCAAGATTCATTACCTCTTTGTGAATTCTCGTACAACAATAGCTATCAGAAGAGCATAGAGATGGCACCATTTGAAGCGTTGTACGGCAAGAAGTGCTGATCTCCTCTGTATTGGGATGATATCTCCGAGGTACCTGATATTGGGCCTGATATGATTCGAGATATGACGGAAAAAGTGAAGCTGATTCAGCAGAAAATGAAGGCGGCTCAAGATCGACAAGCCAAATATGCGAATATTCGACGTAGACCTTTAGAGTTTGAGCAGGGAGATAGAGTATTCTTAAAGATTTCTCCTTTTAGAGGCATTGTCAGATTTGGCAAGCGAGGAAAGTTGTCTCCTCGTTATATTGGTCCGTATGAGATTCTGGAGAAGATAGGTGATCGTGCCTATCGACTTGCTCTTCCGCCTTCTCTATCCGGAATACATGATATTTTTCATGTATCAATGTTGCGAAAGTATCTCCCTGATGCTTTACATATTATTCATCTAGATGAGGCAGAACTTGACGACACTCTGAGTTATAGTGAAAAATCGATTCAGATTCTTGATCGTAAGGAAAAAACAGCTCAGAACGAAAACTATTCCGCTGGTGAAGATTAAATGGAGTCGTCATGGCATTGAAGAAGCTACCTAGGAGACTGAATCTTATATGAGGCAGATATCCCAGAGATATTTAATTGATGTGAGTTTCTATTTAGCTTCTGTTATACCTTCTTATTGATATGATTTGATTGCCTGTGATTTCAAGGGACGAAATCGTATCTTAAGGGGGGGAGAAATATAATGCCCTAGAATTTTTTGCTGTAAATTGGCGATTATTGATTTATGATTTGACATGATTATGAAGGATCGTTCCGAGACACGAAATGAGATTACATGTAAGATTTTATGTGCGAGGACAAAACACCACGCGCATATGCGCGGCACTGATGCGCACATATCAGCGAGATGGGCAGAGGACCTAGCGCATATGCGCGATGTGAGTGCGCGCATATGCGCGAGTCATACGGGAAGCCAAATGCAATTCCAGAGAACCTCGCGCATATGAGCGGAAGAAGGGCGCGCATATGCGCGAGCTGTCAAGGGGCTGAGGGCCGAGGCCAGTAGGTCTCGCGCATATGCGCCGGATGAGGTCGCGCATATGCGCGAGACGTGTTGCACAAACATGAAGCCACCCATACTTTGCCATGCATTTATAAGTGTACACCTCTTCATTTCCATACCATTTTTCAGTTGAAGAACGAGACTCCATGAAAAAAACCTCCTCAAGCTCCAAGATATATTAGAAACTTGGTTGTGCAACATCTAACCATCCGAATTGTGATCCGAGCTTAGATTCTTGATCCTTTCGTTACTAGCTTCAAGAGGATGTAAGTCTTATTATGTTCCCGCTTGATTTGGAAATATCATGATGGGGAAAACAGATTTTGAGCTATAGGATGTGTTCTTGATATGTTGAAATAAGTAGAATTTAAACCGGATCGAAGAAATGTTATCGTATGCAATTGTTATCGATTTTCCATGCTATATTGATGTAGAATATACAGATTTGGTATTGACATGAGATGTTGATTGATACGTCCGCTTATTCGTTTTCTTAAAATGTACTAGAATTTTTTTTTTATTTTTTTAAATCTCTCATAGCATTCGGCCGAATTATAAAATAGTTTGGAACCATTTTAAAAGTAAAAGAATCAACTACTTTACCAAATCTAAAAATAACATTTGAAAAGTATAGCCCATACTATAACCTCTCAAAAACCAATCATAAATAAATTGTCATAAAAAAAATATCTCTAACATCATTTAAAATCATAAATCACGACTATTGCGGAAAACTAGCATCGGTCCTCGGGTTATGTGCACCTTCAGTCTGGTCAGATCAACCATCAAGACCTCCATAATCATTATTATCATAATCACATGCATCAATCACACCTAGTGAGTCTAAAGACTCAACACGTCATATCCTTGATAACAAGTAATACGTAATACAGTCAACATATAAAGTGAAAAATACTTGTACTTAAAATATCATTTTCATGAAGATGCATAAACCTAAACTTAAACATTTTCGTAAACATTTTCATGATGCATAAAAACATTTTCAAAAGACATAAACATATCACTTAAACATATTCATATTCATGTCCATATTCGTATTCATATTCATGTTCGTGTTTGTTGAATTCAGATCGTTGATTGTGACTTTCATATACGTGTTAGAAGATGGATCCATCTACATGTAACCACAGTACTAGGCGGACGGGGACACCAGCGACACTCTCACCCGTCGACTGGGCCTTGGCCTTACGTATTAACATATCATCATATACATATACATATCCGTATCCAAGGAAAATACGATCGTCGGGCTCCCACTGGGACCATAACCCTCACGATATCTCCAACATATTATCGTGTTAGTCACAATCATTTCCCATCCTTCAACATGTTATCATTACTTAATAAAAATCATGCATATAACATTTTTCATTTTAAACCAAACATGCAACATGTCTTTTAACGTTATCGTTTCATCATAAAAATCCATAGACATTTAAAATGAACATTTTAACATTTTAAATCATAAACATTTAAAATAAACATTTTGACATAAAAATTCATAAACGTATAAAATTCCATAATCATTAAAATAACATTTTGGCATATGTAATCATAAAAGCATCCATAAACATTTAAAATAATCATGTTAGCATATAAAACAGCCTTCAGGTCACTGCCATGACGTTTACTAATTTCTAGGTGTAAAATGACCGTTTTACCCCTAGACGTAAAATTTCCCGTTTTTGACATTTTCTTAATTCCATTGACTCTAATATGTCCCAAATAATTATTTAAGCCTACATTAATTTTCTCATATTTTTATTTAGCTTAAATCGATGACTTTTAAATTAATCTTTAAATGTAACATATTAATGCGTTTTAATCTCGAATTAAACAAAAACTTAATATAAAATTCCCAAATTAAAAATTTAGACTTATAATAATTATTTAAGCTTAACCCTAATTTTCATAATTTTATAAGGTATAAAACTATGCGTTTCAATTAACTCGTTAATTAGCGTTTCGTGCGGCGACTAAATCCAGGAAAATTCCAAAACTCGTTATTTTGATCCCAAATATTAAACATAGCATTTTTATGATTTATTCTAGCCTTCCAAGTCATGAGCCACACCCGTGGACCCATGGATTTAATTTTTAGTTCTTAAATCTCGTTTTTGACTCTTAACCGAACACACAGAGCCATCCCCTAATTTACTCAAACCACGCCCGAGCCACTTTGAGCCAAAACCTAGCCAACCCACCTAGGGACCCTCTTGACCAGGCCAAGCCCGGAAACCAGCCCTGGCCAGCTCCAAAAACGTCCTGGAACTTGGCCCAAAAACCTGCATGTGTACGTGTGTGCTTCTCCTAGGATATTTAGGACTACTAGCCTAACTAGGACACTTCCAGCCCCTAAACACTTGACCCAACCTGCCCCAAACCATCCTGGACCATGCCCAGACCCAGCCCAGACCGAGCCCAAGCCCTTGGACGTTAGCAGCAACCCACTGAACTCTGCACAACAACCTGCGCTAATGGTTTCTCCTCATGGTTTCATGTTCTTGCTCAGCCCTAGCTAAACCAAACCATACCAGACCCTGAACCAACCCCTCTAGCATCCTTCTAGGACCCTAAGGACCTAACCTAGCCCAGCCCAAGCCCCCTGGCCGAGCCCTCCTCCCTGCACAAATTTCTGAAATCTGCACAGCCCCTTGGGCTTTCTCTCGGGTGGAGTCCTTCTCAACAAGGACTCCTCCCTAGCCCATGGTCTCGAGTCCTAGCATGGCTAGGACTCTTCCCTTGACCCTATCACGTCCCTAGCCAGGCCCTGGTCCCAACCAAGCCAAAGCCAAGCCCTTACACACCCAAAGTCGTTAGCCAAGAAGCACTACAGTCCAAGCATGCTTCCAGCTTGTTTTGCCCCATGCTGTAAAACGTTTTTAGTGTGATCCTAGGACACTATATTTTGTATAAACCATGCTTATTCATAACCTATATCATGGCATCCCTTAAAGAATACAAACACATGATTTTTGAAGGAAAAACCAAGCAAAAAGTTTAGCATAAGTCACAAATCCGAAAATCCTTGAGGTTTTACTTGTTTTCTCCAAAATTTTCATGCATAAAAATATAATATGATGTGATGATGTTTTTTAAGGAAAGAATAGGCGTGCCTTTGCGTAATTTACGCCCGAAAAACCGTTGACGATGACGAAGAACGGACAAGAACCTTGGCTATGAATTTCCCTTGGCAATTCACGAAAATTTCTTCTTAAATTTGTGGAGATGGTGCCGTGTGTGTTGTCTTTTGTGGGAGAGAATTTTTCTGAATTTCAAAGAGTGTGGCCGTGTGTTTGTGTAGAATTGTAGGGTTTTAGGAGATTTAACATATATTATAAACTAATTAATTACTAACAAGGCTTTAGGCCTATTAAGCCATTAAATTAAGCTCATTAGTCTAATTAGGATTTAAATAAAATATTAAAATAGTTTTGGTAAAAATAAGTTTGTGAATTAAATAGCCGGGTTGCCAAAAGGTTTGTATTTTTGTTAAAAATCAAACACCGATAAAAATTACGTCCCGGCGTATAAATTCACCTCAAAACCCTATATTTTCAAAAATAAGAAAAAGCATCACCCATATTTTTAAATAATTAAAAACATTTATTTAATAAATTCACTTTCCATTTTTCAGCCCTCGGTCTCCGTTCCTCGATCGCAACTCGAATAACCTTTAAAAATATATATTAATGCAATCATGAAGAAAAATATATTTTAAACATGCAAATATGCACAACATAATTAATTCATTCAATTAAAACATTTAATTAAAATACAAAGGAGTTTAATAATTTGCGTGCATGTGGTTCGTGTGGGACCTTTAAATTTTCGGGGTGTTACATTGATTGATTATGAGTTGTTGAGATTGGCCGTATCTTAGTTATATTGCCGGTATATCAAGAATTACGCTGTTATGCCGTCGAAATGTATCGAGATTGCATATTGATATTATTACGTTGAGCTGGAGGTTGATATAGTGCGTAACAAACATGTTATTTCAGATTTGTATTGAAGGTTTTGAAGATTGGGATTGATTTCATCCAACCAAACATCGAGAAAATAAAGGTATAAATCAATGTTGAATCGGAAGATACGACTCGAGTCAGATTGGACTGGAGTTTCCCTAAATCACATGCTAGACTATTTGTGCTTCAATGTGTTATATGCTTTATAGAAATGCTCTTGAGATATATGAGTCCTTGGCAGAGTTGCCAAGTTACTATATTTTCGCTGGTATCGATTTGCGTAGGAGAATATTGACTCCTATTGTAGATATTCGATAAAGAGAGAACCGAAGTCTAGGAATAAGACGTACCGCCACCCCGATTGGGAGAGTAGGTGGGAGATTTGTTACGTCTTATTCACACCGGGATCCCTAGACTTAGATGTGAGTCGAGTCAAGAGTTTTATCTGTATTCAATAATGTGTCATAAAATCATGATTCATGTTCTTTGATACATGATTTATGCTTGTGTATATGATTTTATGCATTGCATATATACATGTTTTATAGTGGGATTTATTCTCACCGGAGTTTCTGGCTGTTGTCGTGTTTGTAAGTGTGCATGGCAACAGGTGGGACATGATCAGTATCGAGAAGAGCTTGAACGAGTGATGATTAGCGTGGTGATCCGGGCTTAGATACGAAACTGGTGGTTTATTTCTAGACGTGTAGTGATGGAAAACAAAGACTAGTTAGATGGTTTGTAAATGGAATAAATTTGCAAGTTGATCATGTATTGTAGACTTTGCAATTGATCTTGTACAATAAATAAACTAAACTTGTTGTATGCTTGTATACACTTTTGATTAGCTATGCTTTGATATTATAAAAAAAAAATTATCAAAGAAGCATACATAATTGATCCAATTAGTCCCAAATGATTAAAGAAGATGAGTTAGCACCCGGGTCCCCACAGTTGCCAATGTTATCACCACTATCACATTTTCTGTAGTTCTTCTGATACTATTACTGAGATGTTTGCAATATATATTGAGGCCATATTTGTCTAATAAATCATGTTTCAATTCCTGTATAAGCTCTATCAAGTGCCTCTGTATAAGTGTTAGGCCTCCCAATGTTATCCAAGGTAAAAATGTTTGGGTTAAGTCTATTCATGAAGTGATCGGCCTTAGCTTCCTCATTGATAGATACATGAGTTGCAAATGTCAATAATTTGAAAACTTTGAAGCATTCCTAAATATTCAGATTTACTAGCTTCGAATTCACAAACTTGGAACATCTATATTTTCTATAATAGGTAGGAAAGGAACGCTGAAAAAATTAAGATTATAAAATATCAAAAGTAATAATTGTTCCTAGACCATTTAAAGTCTTCTTGGTCATGATCCACTAGCTCTTAGCAACATCCAAAAACTGATGAATAACTAATGTAACCCTATAATCATTTGCGTCCTCTAGAGACTCAAATAACTCCTTAGTATTCTCCATCCAACTCTCACACAATATTGCATCCTCTATACCCTTCAGCATCGGCGGGTGAAAAGAGTGAAATTTGATTAAAAATATTTCCATCGGGTTGGAGTTTATGTCCATCTGGATACGAGTAGTACTGCCCTGCTCTTGTGTCATTGGTATTGTCTATCTAGGTCTACCACGAGCTCTATCTCAAGTAGCCATATCTTATATACAGTAGACAAAATACAAATATATTTGCAACATCATAATCATTTCATCTATGCATCGACTATCTGTAGCTCTTGAGGCGCAAATAATCTTGAATTCTCAAATGATACCCAAAAAAAGTCAATTTTATATTCATGTAGTTCAAATAAGAGTGAGGTAAAGATGATAGCAATTATAAACAATAAGCTCATGTCTTGATAAAAGTCTAGAAAGACGATAAATCTTGTAATCAATCACATTCACTGGGAAAATTTCATGCTGAATCAATTTAACGTTCTCTCAAGCTCTTATCGCTCTAATACAACCTAATGTGAGGCATCAGATCCTACACCGCTAGTAAAATAAAATAAAGTGGATAAATTTATAATTTTACTTATTATATTAATTAATGTCCATATTTTTAAAATAAAATTGATAACATTTAATCTGAAATAAGGACATAAAAATTACCAGAAAATCCATAATTAAAAATATAACTTAACAAAAACATAATTCTCCAAAGATAAGTATGCTCTACACATACAATACATACATTGGGTCATTTCCCGAAAAATTAAATACATGCCTGATAATGATTCTAAAGATAATAATGTCAACAAACATGATAATCCTAGGATCGGGATATCCCAATTTAACATTTCTCTCTCTCTTTCCTCGAACTGGCATCTGGTAAATCGGATCTCAAATTACTAGTTGTCATGCCCACACACCAAAACAAGACAAATGCCGGAGAAACGGTTAGTTATTCCGAAACCAAAACAAAGCTAACTCAATGCTATATAAGTTTTATGAATACCACAATTTAAAAATCAAAACAAATAAAGGATATAAACTCAAACTACAAAAGGTGAATATGTTGTGTTTTACAACTTCTTTATATCCATTTTAAATTCGACCGGAACATAAAGTTTAACTAAAAAATCAAGTAATAATATGAAAGAAACTTTATTACCTTGAATATTTTTCTAGATTTGAAGTTTCACGGCCTTTGACGACTTCTCACAAGGTGCAACATTTGTGAATTAATCCGAGTGAATTGGGTGAGCTGGGTCTAAGGCAATCCACTGAATGGCATGAGTGTTTTGTTTGGGAAAATGAGCAAGGGAGATATCTTCATGATTATGGCTTCAACCGTAACCTACAAGCAAGGTAATGAACTCGTGAATGGGCGCAGAAGGCGTGTCCGGTGTAGCCAATCCGATGGTTAAATTAGCTGGTGAAGATGAAGGATAAAGTATGTATATGTTAGGATATACGTGAGTGCCAAGAGCTCTATAATCAAGAATTTGAATCTCTCAAATGTAAAACGTACATGCTATTTATTGGAGGAAATCTTATGTTACATTACTTTCAGTGCCCACCTATTAATTAGGATAAGATGGCTGCCCATACCATACTTCTAACAACTTGTTTAGACACGCCAACCTCTTTAGTTCTGACAGTAATGATTATCAAGCATAAGGTAGCACATACTGGTGCACTCGAGTGAAGTGCTATTTTTTAAGGCTATTTGGGTAAGACGCGGGATAGGGTCGAAGGGATTGAGGGTTTTTGCAAGCTAGGGTATCCGAAAATGAGCAAAATTTTACAGCATTGTTTTAGGCTTGTTCAATGGTTTTAATTGGATGATTTGGGATGAAAAACCGTTAGTAGGGTGTTAATAAGCTATGGTTCAAGTTTGGTAAAGCTTGGTAATGTTTTGAATCATTACGGGTTAAAACCGAGACGTACGGTTAAGTTTTAAAATGAACTGAGAAATTAAATGGGGAGCTTAATTTTACAGTCTAAGAGATGTTTAAAATGCGTCATGGTTTAGTCATTAAGTTATTAAATCGAATGGCTCGGGTTTACGTCTAAGAAAAATATTAGAAGTGAAATTTAAGCTTATATGTTACTATGTGTTAAACGCGAGTCAAGAAAAGTAATAAAAAGTACAAAATCGAGAATTTTATAGTCCAAGTGTAAAATAGTCATTTTACATCTCTGGTAGTATGAAAGGTCTGGCAGCGCTCCAAAGAATCATAATACAAGTTAAATGATATTTTATAACGTGTATTATGAAATTATGAAATTTTATTATATATGCTAAAGCTGTACGATTTTTCCTAGAAAAATGCTATTTACGAAATATGATATGATATGATTGGGAATATCGTGAGGGAGAAGGACCAGAGGGAGCTCGTTTACAAGAGAAGGCCCGAGATGGAGCTCGGCGATCGTATTTCCACTTTCGATGAGGCCTAGTTTCCATCCCAATGTGCAATGGTGAGCTAAGATTGATCAGTCGACCACATGATGATACGATTACAGCTAGTCACTTTCAAGGATCAAACTTCACCAAAAAATGATATACGATGATGGTAATTTTTACGATTTAATGATTTTTTTACGCTTACAAATTTATGCTAGCTATTTTAAATAAAAATATGTTTTTTTTCTTGTGCATGTGTATTTATTATTTATTACTAATGGTTAGAACGTACTGAGTCATTAGAGTCACTAGGTTTGGATGGCTGCAGTTCAGGATGAGATTGATGGAGGCGCTGATGCTTGAGTGGATAGAGCCGACAGTACACTCTCGAGGGACATTTAATTTCGCACTTATTTAGTATTTAAAATTTTACGAAAATATTTTGAGGTCTATTTATTTAATGATTCATGCTTTATTTTGAAGTTAATTTTGGATTTTTTTTAAATGTTGACGTATGATCTGATGCTTGAGTGGATAGAGCCGACAGTACACTCTCGAGGGACATTTAATTTCGCACTTATTTAGTATTTAAAATTTTACGAAAATATTTTGAGGTTTATTTATTTAATGATTCATGCTTTATTTTGAAGTTAATTTTGGATTTTTTTTAAATGTTGACGTATGATCTGATGCTTGAGTGGATAGAGCCGACAGTACACTCTCGAGGGACATTTAATTTCGCACTTATTTAGTATTTAAAATTTTACGAAAATATTTTGAGGTTTATTTATTTAATGATTCATGCTTTATTTTGAAGTTAATTTTGGATTTTTTTTAAATGTTGACGTATGATTTTGGTGGTTGACGATTTATGGATTTTTATACATTTGAGGCTTTTAAATGTTGAGTTATTTAACATTGAATGTTTCAAATAAAAAAAATAGCATGATTTTAAAGTTAAAAAGTAGTGGACGTTTCAACGGATCATTAGAGACACATTGTTAAATATTTATATTGTGGGGCTAAGCAAGAACATCGTTTTCATATATCATATGAACTTAGATCCTTCTTAGGAATGTCTGAGTCAAAGTTTGAATGATACACTTTACTCGTAAGCTAGGAATGGAGGAATAAAATAATTAAGTGTTATTAGCCATTAAATGACTGAAACTCATGAATATAAATGCAACAAGGAATATTTATCATGGAAACTAAGTGAAATCACTGATCTAGATATTTTCTCTCATTGATATTTCTCAATTCGGTGAGTATATTATTAGCTACTTCTAATTAGTTCTAAGTAAACCAAACATGTTATTGACTCTTCTGAATAATGTCGTGACTATTTTAATTACAAACACTGATATACTTTTATATATACGCTCCTCGTGAGAACGATACTTTACATTCATATATAAAAACTTGACAGTCGTGCACTTGCGAGCGGAAAATACACAACAAGTTTTTGGCACCATTGCTGGGGACTGTCAAATTTAAATTTTTATCAGTATTGTTACCAATTAGTCTAGATTTTAATTTATTTTATAATCATTAATTTGTTCATTTTCCCTGTTTGACAGTGCACGCGAAGATCGAAAGTCCTGATTGCTTATCTTTGATCCTGATATCGAAATAATTGCACAGAGATTAAGAAAAGCGAGAAGAAAAGAGATCCAAGAAAATCTGAAAACAGAGCGCTAGACCTAACCCACTAGAAGCTATACCTGTAAGAGATCACTTTAGACCTGTGATAAACGCACATTAGTCTGGTATTGCTCGGGGGACCATAAATGCAATCAACTTCGAGCTGACGCCTGCATTGATAAATATGGTTAAGCAGAACCAATTTGCGGGAACTGCCACTTTAGATCCTCGCGTTCATTTGAGAACTTTCCTGGAGAAAACAGACATGATAAAAATTAATAATGTACCTAATTATCAGACTACATTTGTTTCCGTTCTCTCTCAGGGACCAGGCAAGATGATGGATCCAGTGGCTTCCCTTGGGGAGTATCACGACATGGCAGGAGCTGGAAACGAAGTTACTTGCTAAGTATTTTTCCCCTGCGAAGTATGCACAATTGAAGATTGAGATCAATACTTTTGGGCGTACTGACTTTGAGGAGTTGTACGAGGCTTGGGAATGTTATAAAGAGTTGCTTAGAAGGTACCTGAATCATGGTTTTGAAGGCTGTGTATGAATTGAATTATTCTACATTGGTCTAAATGGACAAACACGAGGAACTGTGAAAGCAGCTGCTGGTGGCAAGATATTTGCGAAATCTCGTTATCAAGCTTATGACTTGTTTGAGCAGATGACTATTAATAGCTACCAGTGGCCGTCTAAAAGGTCAGGTGTGAAGAAGGCAGTTGGAGTTTATGTTGTGGATCCTATTACACCACTCACTGCCCAAGTTTTAACATTGACTACACAGATAGCTGCTATGAATAAGGTGAGCACGGAAGAGGGTGAAGGTCCATCCATTGTTGCTAAAGAACAACATTTTTCTGAAGAAGCTCAATACATCATCAAAAAGAATTTGTGTGGCTATGGAGGATATCGAGGTAACTCTCCCCCTAATACTTATCATCCTGGTTTAAGAAATCACGAGAATTTTTCATATGAAAATAATAAAAATGTGTCGAATCCTCCACCGACGTTCAATACATCAAATGGGGAAGGGAAGCCACCATTTGAGGATTTATTTGGGAAATTTGTTGCTTAATCTGGTAATAGGATGACTAGGACTGAGTCTAGGCTTGACAACCTAGAGACAAACATGGCGATTATTTGTACTTCCTTCAAAATCCTTGAGTCGCAAGTTAGGCAAATAACGAGGCAACTCACATCTCAATCGTCAGACGCAGTACCAGAGACTGCAGACCCAAATCTGAGAGAATTGAATGCCATTTTCATACAACATGAGGAGATTGGAATGATAGAAGGAGAAGTGGAAAAGGTTAATCCCACACCCATCCGGAAAAAAATTCAACACCAAGGAAAGGAATCTGTGGTAAGAAAGGTAAGAGTTACGATTTGGATCAGTGCATTGATATTTATTTACTTCCCTATCCCCACAGATTTATACAATTGAATGCTGAATTTAAAAAGAGAAAAGGTCTTAAAGATCTCAAGAAACTACACACTAACATTCAATCTGCAGATTAGGAGGAAGTGACACTTACCAAAGGGGACGATCAGGGGATACAATCTTTACGAGAAACTTGGACTTAGCAGGATGAAGCCGACACAACTAATCTTGCAGTTGAAAGATAAATCTGTCAAGGTACTGTCGAGATTTGTGGAAGATGTTGAAGTTCAGATCGACAAAATAAGTCTACCAGTGGATTTCGTGGTGCTTGACATGGAGATAGGAATCTCCGCCTCCTGTCGTGTGGGTGATGAAACTTAAAATTAATAATTTATTATATGTTAAAACCTGTATTTTAAAATTTAAGTTTCATTAAAATTATAAAATTATGTTATTTTAGTATTGTTTGTTTATATTTAATTGTCTTACTAAATATGTTTTATTTTCAGGTTTTCTACGTGTTGGTAGAATAATGATAACTCAAGCTAGAAAATTCAAATGGAGGTGACTCAAACATGTTCGGAATCCTTGAAAAATTATCTACAACTTTGCAGAAGACATGATTGCCTAAAAAGATCCTTAAGATGATCAAATTGTGCAAATATTAAAAGGAGGACAAATTTACTTTTACTATGACCAGCATATAGTAAAAATATCATAACTATTTCAATATTTAACCAAATGAGGTGAACCAAGTGGCCAAATTCATCTACATACAATTCCCCACATGTTTGCCATTTTGAGCAGAGTCAAATTCGGTGGTTAAAGTCTTGGAACAAAGCATTGAAAGAAGGGACATGGAACTTGGAGGAGACAAAGAATACTATTGCAACTACATGGCATTAATAAAAATTTTGACCCTTTCTCTCATTTGGCCTATAAATAGAGGCCTTATGCTAGCTTGAGAATCATTCTATCTCATTGTAAAATATAGTGTGAGTGTGTATCAAAGTTCTAAGTTCCAATATATTTTCTTTCATGTTCTCAACTATGAGTGATATTTTAGTGTTGATCAAAAGTAATCTTATGGCAAGCTAAATCTATTATGTCAAGGTGAAGAAGATGCATTCTTGGTGAAGTAAGATTGTTTATATTTTGTATATTCTTTCTTTATTTCTTTTCATTTAGCTAACTTATTTTTATTGTAGGTTTAAAAATGAATTATTTGTTGTTATCAATTTACATCAAATGCTTGATACCATTAAAGTGGTTATCTTGATTTGTTGTTTAATTTTGATGCCGGTTGTTTTAAATGAAATATTATGATTTAATACTAACATCTAACAATCTAACATTTACTTTATCGCAACTAACTTTTATTTTTCGCATCTAACTTTTACTTTCTCGCAACTAACATTTACTTTATCGCAACTAACATTTACTTTATCGCAACTAACTTTTACTTAACCGCAACTAACTTATTAAATCAATATATTTCATTTAGGCAATAGCCAGGCTCTGCCGGTTGTTCTAAATGAAATATAATGATTTAATTTAACATTTACTTTATGCAATTATTTATTTATATAGTCATAATTATAATCATAGGTACCATATATAAAATATTGGTTAATTCGGTATTTTCTATAGTGGGAACTATATTATATTATGTGCGTGTTTAATTTTTTGGAACCATTATTTATGGTGGTTTCTTTTGTTTTACTTTTAGTTAAACAATATTACATAAACCAAGAATAAATCCTCAAGCCTTGACAAAGTTTATAATTTGTAAACTTAATTCTTGCATTGGGTAATCTATAAATTAATAAATTTAAATTCAAAATAACCTCTCTATGGATCGATCTCGTACTTACGAATTATATTATTTGCAGACAACCTACACTTGGGTGAATTATTATTTAAGTAGTAGCAAGTTTTTGGCGCCGTTGCCGGGGAGGTAAAAATTAAGTTTATATTTGTTAATTATGTTTTATTTATAAGTATTGTGTTGTTTTTTTTTTTTTGTATGAGTATTTGGAGTCGAAAAAAAGTGGTAGACTTATTCGAATATCTGAAAATAATTTAAACATGGATGATAATTCAAATAATCAAGATAATAATAATAATAATAATCAAGAACATGATCAATTAAGAACACTTAGGCACCATATGAACCCTATTAGAACTAGTGCCCCATCTTGTTTAGTTTTTCCTCCTGATGCATCTAATTTCAACTTCAAACCTCAAATTATTCAACTTTTACCAAATTTTCATGGTTTAGATTATGAAAATCCATATTTGCATCTAAGAGAATTTGAGAAAGTTTGTAACACTTATAATGATCAAAATTGTAGCATGGATATAGTTCGATTAAAGCTTTTCCCTTTTTCTTTAAAAGATAAAGCTAAAACATGGCTACAAAATTTAAGATCAAGTTCAATAAGATCATGGGAAGAAATGCAACAACAATTTCTCAAAAAGTTTTTCCCTTCCCATAGAACAAACTCTTTTAGAAGACAAATTACAACTTTTTTCTCAAAAACAAGGAGAAACGTTTTATCAATGTTGGGATAGATATAAAGAATTACTTAATACATGCCCACATCATGGTTTTGAAACATGGAGAATAGTTTCTCACTTTTATGAAGGTCTAATACCTAAAGATAGGCAAATGATAGAATTCATGTGTAATGGAACTTTTGAAGATAAAAACCCAAATGAAGCTATGGAATATTTGGATTCATTAGCAGAAAATGCTCAAAATTGGGATAATATAGGCACAATAGAACCACCAACAACTAAAAACAATAATTCAACAAATGGGGGATGGTATCTATAATCTTAAAGATGATATAGATATTCAAGCTAAACTTGCATCTTTAGCAAGAAAAATTGAGTCATTAGAAATGAAAAAGAGTGGTCAATTAAAAAGTATTAAAGAAATTTTTTGTCATATATGTGATACACAAGATCATGCTACAAAAGATTGTCCGACATTACCTTCATTTAAAGAATGTCTCCATGAACAAGCAAATTATGTTAACAATTATAAAAAACCAATACTAGATCCTTTTTCACCATCATATAATCCTGGATGGAAAAATCATCCTAATTTTAGTCGGAGGAATGATAATAATGCACAACCGTCACAACAATATTTTCAAAATAACCAAAATCATCAAGGTTATATTCCTTATGTTACACCTCCAAGAAAAAACTTTGAAGACGTAATTCATGCATTTATCCAAAAGCAAGAGTCTATCAATATTCAAAACAGTCAATCTATGAGTGATTTGAAAGAAACTCTTGCAAAATTTGCATCTGCACTTAATATTCATGAAAAAGGAAATTTCCATCTCAACCTCAACCTAATCCTAAAAATCAAAATCAAGAATTAAAAAATAAAAAAATTGATCAAATAAAATCTGTTATTACCCTTAGAAGTGGTAAAATAGTTAATGATCCATATAGTAATGAAAACAAGGATCATTTAAAATCAAAGAGTAAGGATGATAATCTTGATACTTTTGAGAATGATGATACCTTAAAATTTAAGAATAATATGGTGAAGGATAAATCATTTGAAATAGTAAATAAGTCAAATAAACCTCCACCATTTCCTCATGCATTAACAAATCATAAAAAACAAAAAAGTGATTCTGATATCTATGAAGTTTTTAAACAAGTGAAGATAAATATTCCATTATTAGATGCTATTAAACAAGTACCTTCTTATGCAAAATTTTTAAAAGACTTATGTACTGTAAAGAGAAAATTGCATGTGAAGAAAAAAGCATTCTTGGCTGAACAAGTAAGTTCTATTCTTCAAAATAATTCTAGTTTAAAATATAAAGATCCTGCTTGTCCAAAAATTTCATGTATTATTGGAGAAAATAAAATTAAAAAAGCTTTGTTGGATTTGGGAGCAAGTGTGAATTTACTTCCTTATTCAGTTTATTAAAAACTTAATTTAGGAGAATTAAAACCCACTTCTGTTACTCTCTTACTGGCGGATAGGTCAATCAAAATACCTAGATGTATTGTAGAAGATGTGTTGGTTCAAGTTGATAAATTCATATATCCTGTAGATTTTATTGTTTTGGATACACAACCAATAGAAGTACATAATGAAATTCCAGTAATATTGGGACGACCATTTCTAGCAACTTCAAATGCTTTAATAAATTGTCGAAATGGCATAATGAAATTGTCTTTTGGAAATATGACTCTAGAACTTAATGTGTTCAACCAAGTATTAATGAAAACGAATATGATACCAATTGTGGAAGAAAATATACAAGAAGAAAACTTAAATCAACAATCTGAAGTTTTTTCAATAGAAAGTTTTGAGTCTAAAAATAATTTTAAAGAAGATGATAATACAAAACTTGAATTAAAAGTTTTACCATTAGAATTGAAATATGTATTTCTTGGTGAAAATAAAATATTTCCTATTGTAATTTCTTCCACTCTTTTGCCAAATCAAGAAGAAGATTTGATTAAATTACTTAAAAAATATAAAAATGCAATTGGATGGACTTTGAAAGATATAAAATGTATGAATTCTTTAATTTGTACACATAAAATTCACTTGGAAGAAAATGCTAAAACATATCAACAACCACAAAGAAGGTTAAATCCACATATGAAGGAAGTTGTTAAGAATGAAGTATTAAAACTATTAGACGCTGGAATTATCTATCCAATTTCAGATAGTAAATGGGTAAGTCCAACACAAGTAGTACCTAAAAAGTCCGGCATCACTGTTATAAAAAATGAAAAGGGAGAGTTATTACAAGCTAGGATTCCATCTAGTTGGCGTATGTGTATTGATTATAGAAAATTAAATGATGCAACTAGAAAAGATCATTTCCCACTACCATTTTTAGATCAAATTCTAGAAAAAATAGCAGGAAATTCTTATTACTGTTTTCTTGATGGGTATTCGGGGTATTATCAAATACCTATATCATTAGAAGATCAAGAAAAAACTACTTTTACTTGTCCTTTCGGAACTTTTGCATTTAAAAGAATGCCATTTGGTTTATGTAATGCTCCGGCTACTTTTCAAAGATGCATGTTAAGTATTTTCAGTGATATGATTGGAGAATATGCAGAAGTTTTTATGGATGATATAACTGTTTTTGGAAACTCATTTTAAAATTGTCTTAAAAATCTAGAAGAAGTATTAAAAAGATGTGAAGAAAAAAATCTTGTTTTTAATTGGGAAAAATGTCATTATATGGTTAAATCTGGGATTGTTTTAGGACATGTGATATCTGAAAAAGGAATTGAAGTTGATAAAGCCAAAGTTGATGTTATTGCTAATTTAACATCACCAAAAACGGTCAAAGAAGTTCGATCATTCTTGGGTCATGCAGGATTTTACAGAAGGTTTATAAAAAATTTCAGCATAATATCTAAACCAATTTCAAATCTTTTAACAAAAGATACACAATTTGAATGGACTCAGAAATGTGAAAATGCTTTTAAAAAAATTATTAATCTTTTAGTTACATCACCTATTTTACAACCTCCAGATTGGTCTTTACCATTTGAATTAATGTGTGATGCAAGTGATTATGCTATAGGAGCTGTGTTAGGACAAAGAAAAGAAGGAAAACCTTATGCAATCTATTATGCTAGTAGAACCTTAAATAGTGCCCAAATAAATTATTCAACTACTGAATAAGAATTACTTTCAGTAGTATTTGCATTAGATAAGTTTTGATCTTATTTAATTGGTTCTACTACTATTGTTTACACCAATCATTTTGCCATAAAATATTTATCAAATAAACAAGATGCTAAGCCAAGATTAATACGGTGGATTTTATTGTTACAAGAATTTGATATTATAATTAAAGATAAAAAAAGAAAAGAAAATGTTGTAGCCGATCATTTATCTAGAATAATGACTGAATCATCTCATAATGAAATACCAATAAATGAAAATTTTCCAGATGATTAGTTGTTTTATGCTACTATTATGCCCTGGTTTGCTAACATTGTAAATTTTCTTGTGACAAATAAAATGCATTCTCATTGGAATTCACAGGATAAGAATAAATTCTTGATAGAAGTTAAAAAATTTTATTGGGATGATCCTTACTTATTTAAGTATTGTCCTGACCAAATTTTTCGACGATGCATACCCGACAATGAAGTAAGTAATGTTATTAAATTTTGTCATTCTGAAGCATGTGGAGGTCATTTTTCATCCAATAAAACAGCTACAAAAATCTTACAATGTGGATTTTATTGGCCGTCTTTATTCAAAGATACGCATTTATTTTGCAAATCTTGTGAAAACTGTCAGAAGATGGGATCAATTTCAAAACGAAACATGATGCCTTTAAATCCAATCATAATTATTGAAATATTTGATAGTTGGGGGATAGATTTTATGGGTCCATTTCCATTATCTTTTGGATATAAGTACATTTTAGTCGCTGTTGATTATGTTTCAAAATGGATTGAAGCAATTGCATGTAGAACTAATTATCATAAAGTTATAAAATTTTTTTAAAAAAATATTTTTAGCCGATTTGAAATACCTAGAGCAATAATTAGTGATGGGGGAAGTCATTTTATAAATAAATCATTTTCCTCTATGTTAAGAAAATATGGCATTACACATAAAGTTTCTACCCCATATCATCCTCAAAGTAATGGTCAAGTTGAACTTGCAAATAGAGAAATAAAACAAATTTTAGAAAAAAAACAGTTAATCCAAATCGAAAAGATTGGTCTGTAAGATTAACTGATGCATTATGGGCATATAGAACTGCATTTAAAATATCATTAGGGATGTCACCATGTAGGTTAGTTTTTGGTAAGCATTGTCATTTACCGGTTGAACTTGAACATAAAGCTTATTGGGCAATTAAAGCATTTAATATTAATTTAGATGATGCATCTAAATTAATAAAATTGCAAATAAATGAACTTGAAGAATTAAGAAATGATGCATATGAAAATTCAAAGATTTATAAAGATAAAACTAAAGCCTTTCATGATAAAAATATTATGAGAAAGTCATTTGAAATTGGACAAAAAGTTTTGCTTTATAATTCTCGTTTGCATTTATTTTCAGGTAAACTAAGATCGAGGTGGTCAGGACCATTTATAGTCAAATTTGTTTATCCTCATGGTGCTGTTGATATTGAAAATCCTAAAAATAATGACGTGTTCAAAGTTAATAGGCAAAGACTTAAGCCTTTTATAGAAAATGAAATTCTTAATAATGAGTTTATGCCTTTATATGATCCACAATAGTTGTTTGATATTTTCATTTTGTTTTGCAGATTCTAGTTCATTTCCCGGTTAAGTGGCGGATAACGGTACTCCGTGACTGTTTAAGTCGGTTTCTTCAGTTTTCCCAAAATAATTGAAATATATAGTAATAATAATAATAATTTTTAGTTCAATGTCGAGTAAGGTGTCAGTAAAATGCACATGAGACGCATTAGTTAATAATTATTGGAAAATCACAATACACTAGATTTTAATATTCATTATATTCAAAATACAGACTAAAAGAAAAATTAGTTTTTCATATGTACCAATTTATATATATATTTTGATCAATTAGATAATTTTCTAGAGGTTCTTGATACGCATTCTAGTGGGTACGTGCAAAATGAACTTCTTAAACTATGGTGGCAATTTCAACAGGAGGAATATCAATATGGACGGTGGAATCAGCCTTACAAAGATCCTACTGTAGTAACGCATATCTATTTAGATAAGTAAATATATATACACAATTTCGTCTTGGGAATCTGACGTTAAAAGACCATGTTTGCCAATTTATAAGAAAATTGGATGGGAAGCATATCCTCGACTCATAGAAGGCGTTGAAACCGTTACTGAACGTAAAATCAGAGGAAGATGTGAACCACAATCACAACTACGCTGTATATATTTGTTTTAATTTTGTCATTTTTATTTTCTTTTAATAATAATAATTTCCTGTTCAAATATTGACTTTTGGCATGTTACGCTTATAAATTCATATGCTATGATCAGAAAACATATTTCTCAACATGTCAACGTCCACGGTAAGTAAAATCAAAAATATTTGTGTATTTTGTGGATCTAGTGCAGGAAAAGATTTAATTTATGAAGAAGTAGCAGAAAATCTTGGAATAACACTTGCTAAAAGAAAGATTCATTTGGTATATGGTGGTGGTGAAGTTGGCCTCATAGGAAAAGTTGCAAAAGCTGCGCATGCAGGTGGAAGTGAAGTTTTAGGCATTATTCCGATTACCTTAGCCAATCTTACATGACCAATAATAGGAGAAGAAATGAAAGTGGACAACATGTATGAACGAATCACTCAAATGATTGAACATTCAGATGCTTTCATTGCTTTGCCAGGAGGTTTCGGTACTTTGAAAGAAATATTTCATACTGTTTGTTGGGCACAATTAAACATCCACAATAAGCCAATTTGTTTGTTAAATGTTAACAATTATTATGATAAACTGTTATCGTTTCTTGATGATGTTGTGGAACAAGGATTTATTTCATTAGTTTCGCGAAGGATGTTAGTTTCTGCTACATGTGAAGGTGAACTTATTGATTTACTGCAAGGATTTAGTCATTAACCAGATCCATCCTTATCTCAACTTAATTGGCCAACATCCAAGAGTAAGAAAAGAAAATTCATGTGATGCTAAACTTGTGATTCAACGGTATGTTTTAATGTTTTTCTTTAAGGTATGAATAATTTCTTCTTCTCCTCTTAGTTTTTTTATATAAAAAATTAAAATATATACTTATATATAGTAATAATAATAATAATTTTTAGTTCAATGTCGAGTAAGGCGTCAGTAAAATGCACCTGAGACGCATTAGTTAATAATTATTGGAAAATCACAATACACTAGATTTTAATATTTATTATATTCAAAATACAGACTAAAAGAAAAATTAGTTTTTCATATGTACCAATTTATATATATTTTTTGATCAATTAATATAAAATATATAATAGATGTGTTCATATATATATATATATAATTGTATGTGTTTTCAAATATAATAATTTCTAAAATTTTTATGAGAATATAGTTAAAAGATATGGTTTGTATGGCTGTTAACATGTATAATTGAAAGAATTCTTTTGTAAAAGTATAATATATACTCACACATCTTTTGTGAGTGAGTGGTGAGAAATGAGAAAACAATTAATAAACTTTTATTGATTATTAAAAAATGGTTAATTACAAGAATATAACTCCCCTAAAAAAAATATTTATTGAAAAAAAAAAGAAGTAAATATATAACGGACTGCAAAATACTTTATTCATTGTAATTTTTTAGATTTGATTGATGTACTATCAATGTGTTCTAAAACATCAATATTGTGTTAAAAAAATAAAAATAAAAATAAAAACAAACAAACAAACAAAAAGATTTGTTTGTGATAGATAAGTTTCAAAGGTAGTCGGATGTATCCGTTACATAAATGTTTATATACATAAATATATATATATATATATATATATATATTTATGGTAGAATGTTTGAATAAAAAAATTTTATGTTATTGTAAAATTTTGCAGTCATGTTATTTAAAAAAAAAATAAGCTAAAAAAAAAAGAAGAAAAAAAAGGAGATTTTATTCTTTGTAAATTTTCCTATTTTGTTTTCAATATTAGTTTAATTAATTGTCTGCTTTAATACTTAGCCTTTTTCAATGAGAGTTAATATTCATTCCAACTCCATGAGTGAAAACTAGCTATTTCTTAAACATTTTGACCTGAAAGAATATATGGAGTTGAGGCTTTTACAATAATATTCCTGATATTATACATGTTATGGTGGGTGGTGTGAATTATCTTTTTGACTATATTATTATAAAAAATTTAGAAATTTTAAAAAAAAATTTATATATATATATTGTTACTTTATATATTATGTGAAAATAAAAATAATAATAAAAACACATCTAATTATATATTATTATATTAAACGAAAATATATATATATAAATCGGTATATGATTTTGTTTTTAACGAATATGTTTGTATTTGAATATATAAAAGGAATAAAGAATATAGGTTGTGACTTTTCGATAAATTTTATTACTAAGGGACTAGTAATAAGATAGTGTGGGGGTGTGATGAAACTTAAAATTAATAATTTATTATATGTTAAAACCTATATTTTAAAATTTAAGTTTCATTAAAATTATAAAATTATGTTATTTTAGTATTGTTTGTTTATATTTAATTGTCTTACTAAATATGTTTTATTTTCAGGTTTTCTACGTGTTGGTAGAATAATGATAACTCAAGCTAGAAAATTCAAATGAAGGTGACTCAAACATGTTCGGAATCCTTGAAAAATTATCTAAAACTTTGCAGAAGACATGATTGCCTAAAAAGATCCTTAAGATGATCAAATTGTGCAAATATCAAAAGGAGGACAAATTTACTTTTACTATGACCAGCATATAGTAAAAATATCATAACTATTTCAATATTTAACCAAATGAGGTGAACCAAGTGGCCAAATACATCTACAGACAATTCCCCACATGTTTGCCATTTTGAGTAGAGTCAAATTCGGTGATTAAGGTCATGGAACAAAGCATTGAAAGAAGGGACATGGTATTGAACTTGGAGGAGACAAAGAATACTATTGCAACTACGTGTCATTAATAAAAATTTTGACCCTTTCTCTCATTTGGCCTATAAATAGAGGCCTTGTGATAGCTTGAAAATCATTCTATCTCATTGTAAAATATAGTGTGAGTGTGTATCAAAGTTCTAAGTTCCAATATATTTTCTTTCATGTTCTCAACTATGAGTGATATTTTAGTGTTGATCAAAAGTAATCTTATGGCAAGCTAAATCTATTATGTCAAGGTGAAGAGGATGCATTCTTGGTGAAGTAAGATTGTTTATATTTTGTATATTCTTTCTTTATTTCTTTTCATTTAGTTAACTTATTTTTATCGTAGGTATAAAAATGAATTATTTGTTGTTATCAATTTACATCAAATACTTGATACCATTAAAGTGGTTATCTTGATTTGTTGTTTAATTTTGATACAATAAATATTTCATCACTTATTATTATATATATAGATATATATATATATATATATATATATATATATATATATATATATATATAATAATATCATAATATTTCATTTAGACGATAGCGTGGCTCTGCCGGTTGTTCTAAATGAAATATTATGATTTAATACTAACATCTAACAATCTAACATTTACTTTATCGTAACTAACTTTTATTTTTCGTATCTAACTTTTACTTTCTCGCAACTAAATTTTACTTTATTGCAACTAACATTTACTTTATCGCAACTAACTTTTCCTTTACCGCAACTAACTTATTAAATCAATAAATTTTATTTAGGCAATAGCGTGGCTCTGCCGGTTGTTCTAAATGAAATTTAATGATTTAATTTAACATTTACTTTATGCAATTATTTATTTATATAGTCATAATTATAAACATAGATACTATATATAAAATATCGGTTAATTCGTTATTTTCTATAGTGGGAACTATATTATATTATGTGTGTGTTTAATTTTTTGGAACCATTATTTATGGTGGTTTCTTTTGTTTTACTTTTAGTTAAACAATATTACATAAACCAAGAATAAATCCTCAAGCCTTGACAAAGTTTATAATTTGTAAACTTAATTCTTGCATTTAGTAATCTATAAATTAATAAATTTAAACTCAAAATAACCTTTCTGTGGATCGATCTCGTACTTACGAATTATATTACTTGCAGACAACCTACACTTGGGTGAATTATTATTTAAGTAGTAGCAGTGGGGACCCAAACCTAATTCATCTTCTTAATCATTATTAGGATCAAATGTAACAATTAAGTAATTTAGGGTCATAAAATTTTTTTAAAATACATGAGTGCGCAAAAAATGAAATAAATCTTATTTCATTTACAAAATCAATATCTATATCACAAGTACAAATCTTGTACAACAGACATCCATATCGAACTAAGGTTCAACAACTACATCCAGTGCTGAAAATCAAATCTACTCCTAAGTCCGGATCTCCACGATAATTTTGAATCTCTCATCCTCTTCTTGACCCTGATCCTTTCCCACCTGTTGTCATGCACACAAACAAACACAACAACAGCTGGAAAACTCCGGTGAAAAATATATCCCAGTATAAACCACGTATACATGCAATCATATAAACAGATATAAAAGCATGAAACAGATATATATCAATAACATGTATCAAATCTGAAATACATGAATCGATATAAAACAGTCAATCAAACTCTGACTCATCATCTCAGACTCGACTCATCTCTAATCTAGGGATCCCGATCTAACTCAGACTTTGGTATTCTGTATCAAATCTCCACAATAGAAGTCGATCTACTCCTACACAAAATCGATACACCAAAAGTCTAGTGTCTTGGCGGTTGCCGAAGAATTGGCGGCTCTGCCAATGACTAGGCACATCTGTCTAAGATTCTAACTTATGCTTTGCTATAACTCAATAGACTAAGCATATCAATCTCATGAATTGCAAATATCAATGCAATAAAGTAAAATATGTGGTTTTGGGAAACTCAAATCAAATCAATCTTGAGTCGTATCTTCTCGGTTCAACATTGATTTATACATTTTCTTGCCGATCTGACGAAGTCGAAGTCTCGAATTCGAATATGTCAATACTCAATCTGGCAATGACAATATCGAGGAGTAGAATATCAATATACTGCTCAAATCAATATTAGATATAATTGATGAAACTTAAAATTAATAATTTATTATATGTTAAAACCTGTATTTTAAAATTTAAGTTTCATTAAAATTATAAAATTATGTTATTTTAGTATTGTTTGTTTATATTTAATTGTCTTACTAAATATGTTTTATTTTCAGGTTTTCTACGTGTTGGTAGAATAATGATAACTCAAGCTAGAAAATTCAAATGGAGGTGACTCAAACATGTTCGGAATCCTTGAAAAATTATCTACAACTTTGCAGAGTCAAATTCGGTGATTAAAGTCATGGAACAAAGCATTGAAAGAAGGGACATGGAATTGAACTTGGAGGAGACAAAGAATACTATTGCAACTACATGACATTAATAAAAATTTTGACCCTTTCTCTCATTTGGCCTATAAATAGAGGCCTTGTGCTAGCTTGAGAATCATTCTATCTCATTGTAAAATATAGTGTGAGTGTGTATCAAAGTTCTAAGTTCCAATATATTTTCTTTCATGTTCTCAACTATGAGTGATATTTTAGTGTTGATCAAAAGTAATCTTATGGCAAGCTAAATCTATTATGTCAAGGTGAAGAGGATGCATTCTTGGTGAAGTAAGATTGTTTATATTTTGTATATTCTTTCTTTATTTCTTTTCATTTAGCTAACTTATTTTTATTATAGGTATAAAAATGAATTATTTGTTGTTATCAATTTACATCAAATGCTTGATACCATTAAAGTGGTTATCTTGATTTGTTGTTTAATTTTGATACAATAAATATTTCATCACTTATTATTATATATATAGATATATATATATATATATATATATTTATATCATAATATTTCATTTAGACGATAGCGTGGCTCTGCCGGTTGTTCTAAATGAAATATTATGATTTAATACTAACATCTAACAATCTAACATTTACTTTATCGCAACTAACTTTTATTTTTCGCATCTAACTTTTACTTTCTCGCAACTAACTTTTACTTTTCCGCAACTAACATTTACTTTATCGCAACTAACTTTTACTTTACCGCAACTAACTTATTAAATCAATATATTTCATTTAGGCAATAGCGTGGCTCTGCCGGTTGTTCTAAATGAAATATAATGATTTAATTTAATATTTACTTTATGCAATTATTTATTTATATAGTTATAATTATAATCATAGGTACCATATATAAAATATCGGTTAATTTGGTATTTTCTATAGTGAGAACTATATTATATTATGTGTGTGTTTAATTTTTTTGGAACCATTATTTATGGTGGTTTCTTTTGTTTTACTTTTAGTTAAACAATATTACATAAACCAAGAATAAATCCTCAAGCCTTGACAAAATTTATAATTTGTAAACTTCATTCTTGCATTTGGTAATCTATAAATTATTAAATTTAAACACAAAATAACCTCTCTGAGGATCGATCTCGTACTTACGAAATATATTACTTGCAGACAACCTACACTTGGGTGAATTATTATTTAAGTAGTAGCAATAATCAGAACTCAATCAAATTCTGTTTCAACGGCATAACGACAAAATCTCAATACACCCAGCAATACAGATCAATAGATATCAACCTCAAAAACTCATAATCGATAACAAACTTAATCTGATATCAAATCTGTATAATCTCAATCAAATTCTATCTGAAAATGATAACAATTTCATACGGTATCCGTTCTTTGATCCGGTTTCGATTATACGAGGACAACAATCTCAGGAACAAATAATAACAGTCATATCATGATTTCTGCAATATCAGATTTTCAAATCATATCGAAACATAATAAAACTTACGTCCAAATGAAGCTCTCGTCAATTGAAACACGGTACTGAAGTCGGATTGAAATTCAGACGGGTGGATCTTGCGTGAATCAAATTCTAAGATGTGCAAAGGCGTAAGGATTTCCAACACTTCCTCGGTTCTTCTTTCTGCTGATTTTGAAGGAACAAATCGAATTGATACATATATATATACCATGCATGCTCAAGAAAACGTGGCACAACTCTTTGCACTGCACGTCTCGCGCATATGTGCGACCCTCCTTGGCGCATATGCGCGAGACATTCTGCCTCGACGCGTGTCTTCTCGGCAGCTCGCGCATATAGGCACCCTCTCCCAGTGCATATGCGCGAGGTTCTCTTCCATACTCGCGCATATACGCGGGTCCTGTCGCGCATATGCGCGAGGTTCTCTGCCTACCTCGCGCATATGCGCCCTGTCCGGTCGCGCATATACGCGAGGAGGTGGTAAAGCGAGTTCATATCTTCTCGAGAATCTTATATGGCCCAATATATCGTGGAGACAACTTCACTTTCTTGCCAAATCTTACAACACCTCTGAAAGAAGAAATCTTCAGAAATACTCGATCTCCTGCCTCAAATGCCAACGGTCGACGATGAACATTGGCATATTTGGTCTAGTCTGTCTTGAGCTGTTTTCCTTCTCTTCTGAATCAGTTTCACTTTCTCAGTCATATCTCGAATCATGTCAGGCCCAATCTCAGGTACCTCAGAAATATCATCCCAATATAGAGGGGATCTGCATTTCTTGCCGTACAACGCTTCAAATGGAGCCATCTCTATACTCGTCTAATAGTTGTTGTCGTACGAAAACTCGCAAAGTGGCAAAGATTCTTACCAACTAGTGCCAAAATCTAGCACTACAGCTCTAAGCATATCCTCTAGTGTCTGGATAGTCCGCTCTGACTGTCCATCAGTCTGAGGATGATATGTAGTACTTAGATGTAACTTCGTACCTAGAGCTTACTGCAAACTGTGCCAAAAGTTCGAAGTAAACCGAGGATCACGGTCTGATACAATCGACTTCGGACACTCCGTGCAATCTGACCACTTCTCTGACATAGATCTCTGCCATCTGGTCATGTCTGTATGTCATCTTGTACGGAGTAAAACATGCTGATTTGGTCAATCCGTCAATCACAGCCCAAATCGTATCACAACCTCGGAAGGAACGCGGTAGCTTCGTCACAAAATCCATAGAAATGTGATCTCATTTTCATTCAGGAATAGACAAGCTGTGCAACATACCTCCTGGTTTCTTTCTTTCGGCTTTCACCTGCTGGCAATTCAGACAATTGGATACAAATTCAGCAATATAAGCTTTCATCTGTTTCCACCAAAACTGTCTTCTCAAATCATTGTACATATTTCTGCCACCAGGATGAATACTGAATCGACTACTGTGCGCTTCTGACAATATCCGTCGTTTCAACTCTGAAACATCTGGCACAACAAGACGATTATTCACATACAGTACATGATCACGTACCCGATATTCTGATCGATGCCCTGTTCTGACCATCGAAATCGAGTTCTGAACATTCTGATCAACTTTCTGAGCTTATTTAATTTTCAAAATCAGTTCTGGCTCGACTTGAATAGCATAAAGTCTCAGAGATCTACAATCTGTTTCAAATGCTAATCCAGACAAATAGCAGTCTTCAATCAAATTCGAAACACCAATCGTCGATAAGGATAAAGAACATACCTTTCGAATCAGTGCATCAGCTGCTGCATTAGACTTCCCCGGATAGTATTTGATTTCACAATCAAAATCTTTCAATAAATCAAGCCATCTCTGTTGCCTCATATTCAATTCGGACTGTGAAAACAGATATTTCAGACTCTTGTGATCAGAATAGATCTCAAACTTCTCACCGTATAGATAGTGTCGCCATATCTTCAATGCAAAGACGATGGCTGCCAATTCAAGATCATGAATTGGGTAGCGAGACTCATGTGGCTTCAATTGTATCAAGGCATAAGCAATGACATGTCCTCGCTGCATCAAAACACAACCCAATCCTCTGTGAGAAGCGTCGCAATAAACAATAAAATCACCAGTATCTAACGGAATAGTCAACACCGGAGCACTGGTCAATCTCTTCTTTAACTCAAGGAAACTGGACTCATATTCCTCTGACCAAAAAAATGGTGCATTCTTCTGAGTCAGCTGAGTGATAGGTTTAGCAATACTCGAAAAATCTTTACTGAATCAACGATAGTACCCTGGCAAACCCATAAAACTACGTATCTTTGGCACTGATGTCGGTCTCGGCCAATTGATCAAGGCCTCAACTTTGCTAGAATCAACAGAAATCCCATTTCCAGATATAATGTGACCCAGAAATACAACATGTCACAGCCAAAACTCACATTTCGACAGTTTTGCATTAATTTCTCAGCCCTTAGAATTTTCAATACAATCCTCAAATGTTCGGCATGATCATTCAAATTCTTTGAATAAATCAAAATATCATCGATAAAAATAATCACAAACTCATCAAGATACCTCTGAAACACAAGGTTCATCAATCCCATAAATACAGCTGGAGCATTGGTTAAGCCAAACGGCATGACAATAAACTCATAATGGCCATACCTGGTTCTGAGCGCTGTCTTCGGTATATCAGAATCTCTGACTCTCAGCTGATGTTATCCAGATCTCAGATCGATCTTGGAATACACAGAAGAACCTTGCAACTGATCAAATAAATCATCGATACAAGGCAAGGGATATTTGTTCTTTACCGTAGCCTTGTTCAGTTGTCGGTAATCAATGCAGAGTCACATAGAACCGTCTTTCTTTCTGACAAACAATACTGGAGCACCCCAAGGAGAAAAACTCGGTCTGATGTAACTCTTGGCCAATAAATCTTCTAACTGCTCTTTCAGTTCTTTCAATTCAATCGGTGCCATTATGTATGGAGCTCTAGAAATAGGAACTGTACCTGGTACTAATTCAATGCTGAAGTCTATTTCTCAAATCGGAGGCAAATCCGGAATTTCATCTGGGAAGACATCAGCAAACTCACATACCACTGGCAAATCAGCCAATGATGGGCTCGATTTCAGTACGTCAACTGAATACAAAAGGAATCCCTCTGCTCCTTTCTGTAATAATCGAGTCATAGACATAACAGATATTAAAGGAATTCTAGATCTTGAACCCTTACCGTAAAATTTCCATTCTTCAGCCATCTCAGGTCTGAATCTCACAATGTTATGAAAACAATCAACGGTGGCTCTGTACTTGGTCAGCATATCGATACCAATAATGCAGTCAAAATCAGACAACCCAAGTACAATATAATCTAACAAATCTCATGCCCGTCATACTGTAGCATACAATGTCTCACAGAATTAACTGATATCAAACCTGTCCCCAAAGGAGAAGAGACAGATACTACAGCAGATAATGACTCAACAGACAACGCATGAATCATTGCAAATCGTTCAGAAATAAATGTATGGGATGCACCCGTATCAATCAATACATAAGCAGGATAACCACAAAGAGAACAATAACCTGCAACAACATCATCTGGTGCTTCCTGTGCCTTTTCTTCAGTCAAAGCAAACACTCTGGCCTGCTATCTCGGAGGCTGACTAACAGTCTGGCTTCCTCCTGGCCTCGGCTGTGACTGAGTAGTTGGTGGTTACTGGAACTGAGTGAACAGCTGATGCTCATCTATCAGTCTGAGCCACTGATCCAGACGACTCTGCTCCCTGGGATCTCTGGGAACCTCTCTGTGGACAAACTCTAGCAAAGTGTCCCTGCTGTCGGCAGATGTTGCAACTACCAGATACTCCTTGGCATTTCTCTGTGGAATGTCTTCCTCCACAAGTCCTGTAATAAACCCCAGTATAACTCTGGCTCTGTCTTGAACCACTGGAGCTAGATGAACTACTACCAGGCCTCTTGAACTGTTTTCCTCGAACTTTCAAATAGTCTTTCTTCCCACCACTGCTACTGCCACTCTCAAATCTGGGAGGGATTTGCTGGGATGAAGTAGAATTTTGTTGCTGTCTCGGTACTAGAGGAACATACGAAGCTTCTTTCTGCCTAATCAGGCCAGCTTCAGCTCCTTTTGCTCTATTCAGGGCGTCAGCAAATTTATTCGATCGCCCGATGTTCACCAATGTAAAGATCTCAGGATTCAATCATTTAATAAACTTATCAGCAACAGCTTCATCATTCTCAGCAGCATGTGGAGCAAATCGTAGCAATGTAGAGAACTTGGCCACATATTATTCAATGTTCGACTGACCCTGTCTCAAATTTGCAAACTCTGCACCTTTGTCCTTTCTATACGATACTGGGAAAAATCTTTGATAAAATTCAGTCTTAAAGATGTTCCAGGTAATAGTCATACCTCGATGCTCCAACGCTATCTTAATCGTGAGCCACCAATTCTTCACAACATCATGCAACTGGTGCCCAATCAATCAGGACTCGGCACTCATCAGTGTAATCCAATGAATCAAACAGCATTTCTATGTCATCTAACCAACTCTCACAATCAACAGAAGTCTCCGTTCCTTTCAGGGTTGGCGGTTTAAACGACTGAAACCTCTTCAGTAGCGTTTCCATCGGTGTTGCTGTCACATCCATCGGATTCGCAGAGGTACTACCCTGTTCTGGGATTCTTCGAGGAGGCATATCTGATTATCAAAAGGATTAGTAACCAAATACCACAAACCTTTTTCAGTCCTCCTCTGATCATCTTACTGCTGATCAAGAATCGGTTCTGATTCATTCTCAATAACACATGTTTCCAATCAGATCAGATAAACAGGTAAACATGTAATAAAAGCAATAAGACATGCTATCATAGCAAAAACAGGAAAGAAAACTCAATCTACCCCGCTCACTAGCTTCTATATCAATCTAAGGAACCTACTGCTCTGATACCACCTACTGTGGGGACCAAAACCTAATTCATCTTCTTAATCATTATTAGGATCAAATGTAACAATTAAGTAATTTGGGTCATTAATTTTTTAAAAATACATGAGTGCGCAACAAATGAAATAAATCTTATTTCATTTACAAGATCAATATCTAGATCACAAGTACAAATCTTGTACAACATACATCCATATGGAAGTAAGGTTCAACAACTACATCCAGTGCTGAAAACCGAATCTACTCCTAAGTCCGGATCTCCACGCTAGTTTTGAATCTCTCATCCTCTTCTTGACCCTGATCCTTTCCCACCTGTTGTCATGCACACATACGAACACAACAACAGCCGGAAAACTCCGGTGAGAAATACATCTAAGTATAATCCACGTATACATGCAATCATATAAACAGATATAAAAGCATGAAATAGATAACAATAACATGTATCAAATCTAAAAGACATGAATCGATATAAAACTGTAAATCAAACTCTGACTCATCATCTCAGAATCGACTCATCTATAATATAGGATCCCGATCTAACTCAGATTTTGGTATTCTTTATCGAATCTCCGCAATAGAAGTCGATCTACTCCTACGCAAAATCGATACACCAAAAGTCTAGTGTCTTGGCGGTTCTGCCGAAGACTTGGCGGATCTGCCAATGACTAGGCACATCTGTCTAAGATTCTAACTCATGCTTTGCTATAACTCAATAGACTAAGCATATCAATCTCATGAATTGCAAATATCAATGCAATAAAGTAAAATATGTGGTTTTGGGAAACTCAAATCAAATCAAACTTGAGTCGTATCTTCCCTGTTCAGCATTGATTTATGCGTTTCTCTTGTCGATCTAATGAAGTCGAAGTCTCGAATTCGAATCTGCCAATACACAATCTGGAAATGACAATATCGAGTAGTACAATATCAATCTACTGCTCAAATCAATACTGGATATAATCAGAACTCAATCAAATTCTGTTTCAATGGCATAACGGCACAATCTCAATATACCCAGCAATACAGATCAATAGATATCAACCTCAACAACTCATAATCGATAACAAACTTAATCTGATATCAAATCTGTATAATCTCAATCAAATTCAATCTGAAAATGATAACAATTTCATACGGTATCCGTTCTTTGATCCGGTTTTGATTATACGAGGAAAACAATCTCAGGAACAAATAATAATAGTCATATCATGATTTCTGCAATATCAGATTTTCAAATCATATCGAAACATAATAAAACTTACGTCCAATTGAAGCTCTCGTCGATTGAAACACGGTACTGAAGTCGGATTGAAATTCAGACAAGTGGATCTTGCGTGAATCAAATTCTAAGAAGTGCAAAGGCGTAAGGATTTCCAACACTTCCTCGGTTCTTCTTTCTGCTGATTTTGTAGGAACAAATCGAATTGATACATATATATATACCATACACTGCTCAAGAAAACGTGGCACAACTCTTTGCATTGCACGTCTCGCGCATATGTGCGACCCTCCTCGGCGCGTGTCTTCTCGGCAGCTCGCGCATATAGGCACCCTCTCCCGGTGCATATGCGCGAGGTTCTCTTCCATACTCGCGCATATACGTGGGTCCTGTCGCGCATATGCGCGAGGTTCTCTACCTACCTCGCGCATATGCGCCTTGTCCGGTCGTGCATATGCGTGAGGACTCATTCCTTGCACATAATTCCAATCTTCTTTCGTCTTTCCCGGTCTGATCAGTGCCGTCTATAATCACATCAATTGTCAATAATTCATTTCAGATTACAATAATCAAAATCTTGGGCATTACACGCCGCGTTCTTTCAGCACCACTGTTGCCACTGCCGTGCGCCTCTCCAGTCAATTTCTTCCTTCAAGGTTACAAATTCTTCCATTTGTCATTATTTGCAATAATTTCAAGCAATTAAGTTATTTGGGTGGAGTAGTGCTCTAAATTTGATTTCGAAAGTGTTGTGGAATATCATTGAACATCATGCCTCCAAGAAAGACACCCTTTTTTTCAGAAGAAAATTAAGCATCCTTCTTTTCTTTGGTCGAGAATATCAGTATTCCATACATTGAGAGATAGGTAGGGGCATCGCTTTGCCTAGAAGCAGCCACCCTTCAAATAGTGCGTAACATCTCAATAATCGAGCGCTCTTGCGCCGAAGATGAACGGCCAAATTTTAGAGAGGCGAAGGATATACCCTTCCTTTAGAGTTTAGAGGGAGATGAGCAACACAGTTCATGCGTTCCAAACCAATCAGGTAACGTTTTTAATACAGTATCGGTTATGAGGAGAACGATGTGAATAAGAGTTTATTTTTCCAAGAGGGTCTTTCATTCTCTCACTCCACATCATCAGATGCTGAAGCCATTTCTCATTTCAGCCATTGGTGATAGCCCATCTACGTCAATAAGAATGAGCCATTACTTCTTTTCCAGTAGTTATGCCTTAAATCAAAGGACTTAGCTTCCTCTTCTCGTCCCTATGATCTTAACAAATTTTGGAATGAAGAAGCCCTTCGCATCTACGAAAATACTCTGTCTCGGTCAATCATACGAGAAAGATTGATAGATTTAACAATTCCTGACAGTGTGGTAGTGGAAGAAATTGAGCAAAAAGGGTGGTTGGAGCACGCCCAATCACGCCAGACCCTATCATCTCTATAGTCCGGGAATTTTGCGCAAACTTGCGAGTCAAAAACGAGGACTATAAGGTATTGGTGCGAGGAAAATTTGTGGCTTGACTCGGGAACCATAAAGTCAATCTATAATCTATCTGGCTTTAATCACGATGAATACACAGAATACATGGCCGACATAGTAGATTATGGTGTCATGATTGTGGAATTGTGCATTGATGGTGCGGAATGGAGATTAAGTCAAGGCACTCCAGTCACTGCTCCGTGACCCAAGAAGTTGGGCCTCGTTCATTCTAGCAAGAATCATTTCATCGTCTCATAAAGCCAAAGTCACAAAGGATAAGGTAGAATTGGTTTACGCCATCATGACAAGAAAGAAAGTGGACCTATTAAAGATAATTCACGGGTCCATCATGCGTGCAAGTATGGGACTCATGACTGTCAGTCTTCCTTGTCCACATATTATCACTGAGTTATGTCATCGTGCTGGTGTTACATGTGGGATCGGATTAACAGGTTCTAAAAATCAAGGTATCGATCACAGTTTCTGCTGGAAACCCCGAGCGCGGAGTAAGGAGATCGAAAGACAGGCTGCCAAGTCGACCTATAAGCAGTGAGCAAGAGACCGCTAAGAACCACCACCACCATCAATCTCAAGAGAAAGTATGAGATACAAAATATTTAGAATCTAACAAGATATGTGGACTCAGCGCCAAGAGCTGGCAGAGCATCTACACATGTTAAATGCTTTCATGTCTTATACGATGGTCTTCACGTCGGTGCTCGCCCAAATTTTTCCACTAATTGGGCCTGATGATGTAGCCTTCCCACCACCACCAGCTTGGCAACCACAATAATCACCACCAGACATCCCACCACAGCAGCCCATGGACGAGGACGTTGAAGATGACACAAATGACAACTGGGGCAACGAGTTCTAACACTCGTGCATGAGGTATATTATGTCGCATTCTTTTGATTTATACGTTGAGGACAATGCATACTGTAAGTTTGGGAGATGTGAATTTTCTTTCTTTGCCTGTTTGAATTATTAACTCATTTGAGTATTTCATGATTAGTTATTTCCTGCATAGTAGTTAAATTGTTTTAATTTCGTAGGGAGTTTAGTCGAGTTATGGTTGATAAAAAACAAAACAAAAACAAAAATAGTCATTTTAATTATTGCATGCTATAGTCGTTAGAAAAAAAGTCAGGTGTAAGTCATTGTCTGGTCGATGATGAAAATGAAGTTGTGGTTCTGAAGCATATATGTGTTCATGTTAACTTGTGAGTCATGTCTTTTGCACTATCACGTTTGTTGATGCTATCGATGCTTGGAAACAATTTATTTACTTGTGATGCTAAATAGAAAATGGAGATCTTGATTTTTAGTGATCCTCGTATGACATTAAGTGACAATTTTGCGAACACAGGGAAGATCTAGGAAATTTTTTTTCAAATACCTTTGGGTTTGTTTTCATTGTTTATTGTTGATTGTTTGTCAATTGAGCCTCGAGTTGATTGAGATGCTTGAATTTTTTTTGTGTGCCTACCTCAGTTATCATTTTGGTAGAATAGTGCATGTGATTGATTTGTATGAGATAAATAATGGATTGAGGGTAGTCTAGAACTATCTTGAACACTTTTTATGTGAAATACGGAAAACATGTGGCATAAGAATGATTTAGGAAATCTTTGGAACATTTTGAGCCTCGATCCTACCAAATGAAAATGAAATATCCCTTGTGTCCCATTTTGAGCTTTCTAAAAATCAAGTGGAGTGTGTCAAAGACATACAATTAGCCCTTACTTGTATATGTTATATATCACACAACAACTACCAAATGAATCTTATACCCTTATTATACAACCTAATTTTGAGAGATATAAGTTCATTGGTGTTGAAATGATTCGATTACTGAAAAGAAAAAAAAGATAAACACATGTGCATAAAGGAGTTGAAAAGAAACAAAAAAAGATAAACTTTGAAAAAAACGAATCAAGAGTTGTGAAAAAAAAAAATATGTGAAATGGAGGATGTGAATGATAAGAAAACAATAAGTGGATGGTGAATAAAATGAGAATGAAAATGATGAAATTCAAATATTTCTCTCAAATTTTGATTTTCATGCCCTTTAATGTATCCATGAGCCGTATCCTAACGTTATATGCTTACAAGACCTATTAACCTTATCACATTTATCCAATATACTAGTTTAAAAAAGTTGTTGAAGTTAAGCTTATGGATACCCGAGAAACATGGTTAGCAAGTATGGAAACATGGTTTGAATGTATGGATTTTAATCATTTGCATGTAAGCATCTCATTATTTGACAATTTTTGGTGTACTTGAGTTGAATATCTTTTAATCAATATTAAAGTCCTTTGTGATATGTGTATGTGAATTTTGTATTTTAATGATGTGCGGGTTGAACTAAGCTAAAGATTACCTGAGTTTATAAGGCGAGTGTGTATTGTGGAAACATGGTTCGCAAGTATGGACTTTAATCATTTGCATGTAAGCATCTCATTATTTGACAATTTTTGGCGTACTTGTGTTGAATATCTTTTAATGCAAATAATCAATATTAAAGTCCTTTGTGATATGTGTATGTGAATTTTGTATTTTAATGATGTGCGTGTTGAACTAAGCTAAAGATTACCTGAGTTTATAAGGCGAGTGTGTATTGTGAATCTATTTGAGCATTCGATTGGGTAAATGAACATTGACATATCACACACGCATGTGACTCTTGAGTGATTGTGAATCACATGAAAATAGATAAATCGGAGGCCAATGTCACTTTTTTGCATATCCTTGACGGATAGTTATCATTAAATCCTGATTGAATATTTTTTTTTTGCTTGGGACTAGCAAAAGTTCAAGTTTGGGGGAGTTTGATAATTGCAAGAATTGCACATAATTTATACGAGAATCCATTTGAATTGTGTTCGTTTCAAATGAAATTAATCGTTTTTGGGTTGTTTTTAATGACAATACAGGAATGGAGAAAATTATGTACATGAAGCCAAATTGATGCAAGAAAAACAGAAGATTGTGCGCGGGCCTGCCACTACCCGGCGCAACCGCGCGCATAGAAAAACACTGCATGGATAGATCTATGCGCGCACCGACGACAGATTTAGCGCGGCCGCATGCATAGAGTTGCAACACAATACAGAACAGGCGCGCGTCAGATCACGTGCAAGTTGACGCACAACTCCAAAAGCTTGATTGCGGTAGCACCGGATCACGCGCACCCGCACTCAAGAGGCATGCGGAGACAAAATCAGAGCCCCCACATGTGAATAAAAGGGAAAATCCTAGAACAAAAAGAAGAGCCGGTTTTCTGGAGAAGAAACGTGAGAGAAACGCAGAGCACACGTATGAGACGAAGAATTGGAGAGCAAGACTTTATCGCAATGACGAAGAGCGACGAATCTGGTGACAGGAATGCAACTTCTTAGTTGTTACATTATTCTTTCGCATTTAATTTCTTGTGTTTGCGATGTATAAATCTTCAAACATGTGTTATTTTTGTTTAGATTTCATCATGAACTAACTTTTCCATTCTAGAGGATGACGTATCTTTGTTGACACGATAATTCTGACTCAGTTGTTTATATGATTGAATTCCTTTTAGTTTACTTGTGTTCTCTAGCTCTTATTCGATTTCAATTTACTAGCCATAAATTATTGTTATCTGATTAATTATACAACTCGGAAGAGGGACCAGAATTACGGATCATTACAGATACATCGTTAAATATTTATATTGTTCGGAAGTCATATAACGTTAGCGGGGCTAGGTAAGAAAATCGTTTGCATATATAATCCGAACATATATTCTTATTAGTAGTGTATGAGTCAAAGTTTGAATGATATATTTTATCCGTAACTTGGGAAATGGGGAAGAAAATATATAAGTATTCTTGGCCATTAAATGACTGGAATTCGTGAATATAAATGAAACCGGGAATAGTTATCGTGGAAATTAAGTGAAATCGCTCTTCTAAATATTTCTCTAACTGATATTTTCTCAATTCGGTGATTAGATTATTAGCTATTTTTAATTAATTCGTTATAAGTAAACCAAAACTGTTATTGATTTTTTTGAATAAAGTCGTGATTATTTTAATTACAAGCCCTGATATAATTTTATATATACACTCCTCGTGGGAACTATACTTTACTCTCAAATATTAAAACTTGACAACCGTGTGCCTGCGAGTGGAAAATATGCAACAAACTTCCCTCCCACTATTTTGAAATTTCCACAAGCTTCTGATGAAAAAAGGAAATTGCATTTCCTTAGTGGGCACGTAGAGCCCAATTAGACAAATATGATCACGAATAATATCAGCCAATCAAAATTTCTAAAATGTAAAATCCAATTGCATCCCTATACAACTTCTCCGTGTTTCGCCTCACGTTTAATAAGGACCCAATAATATGACCACATTTATTTCACGTGTCAAACCGCCAATCAATATTGAATTATAGTGGACAGCCACCATGAGTTCACTCAATAATATGAGCCGAAGTAATGAGATTTCCACTCAATTCACGTCATATGTCTGGTGGAAGTCACAGCTTGCCGGGGTCCAGGACTTCCCAATAACATGAGCTAGACACTGATCTCGGGTAGCGTTTAACATGCAACCACAGTTGATGGAAGACAAGAATAAATTAAACTCTTTTAATTTTAAATTTTTCTGTTTAATATAAATTTTGAATCTTATTAAAAATGATGAATTTTAATTTTTAAAATTGTCTCCTCATTTTAAATTAAAATCGTGTGCCATGAGTTTTTATGTTTGACGGATTCATGCAACTACATTACTTAATAATATACATACATGCATACTACTATATATCACATATATATCATAATATGAAATTAAAATAAATAAAGATGATCGATCACCAAAACTATTAGATCCTTGTGAGCCAGAAATAGATCTAGGTCCATGACCTAGTGAATTTAGAGATGCAAAAGCAACTTATTACAAGAGCTTTCAATATTTTACACGTTTCCATCTTGTGCAAAAAACCCACAATCTTCTAGTCTTTGATCTCTCAAAATTTCTAAATTTACATTTAAGTACTCATGATACATAAGAGATAAATCTCATCGGGTGAGAACATGCCATAAACCAGGCACCTTTTAATAATATCAAATATTAACAAAATGAATTATAAAAGTAAAATATCCTAACATATACCTATAAAATTGTTCAAGGCTCTCGATCATCCTTCATGTATTAATATTACATATTAACATCAATAAATTAAACAAATTTAATTAATTTGATTAAATCAAGCATCCAATAATTTTATTACTAACCCGCACAATTATTAAAAAATTTAATAAATTAAATAAACAATTTTTATTTAATTTCTAATTTATTCAATAATAATTATTTTTTTGTAAAACTTAGTTTTACCATAAAAATTATAATTATTTAAAATCATATTCTAATTATTTATTTTTAAAAAAAATTATTAATTTACCAAAATTTGACTTTAAGGAAAAATTGAACAAATTTTCTTAAATAACAATTTTATCCAAAAATTTTTAAAATAAAAAAATCGCACTCTAGGTTCGAACAATTCAAGCCCATGAACCAGCACGGTGCCCATGACGTTCCCGGGCACCTGCTCGATCTGATCGGGTATTGGAAGGCACGCTGTGAGGCGCACGCCGCGCGGATGCCTAGCACACTCTGTACGCAGGTCTGCCCAATTTGTTCAGCACAGATCAATATTTTTTTGTTTTTTGAATTAAATCATAGTTTTAATGGTGCATCAATGTAACACCCGGAAATTTTAAGGTCCATACGAACCACATGCATACAAATTATTAAAATTCTTGTGTATATCAATTAATTGTTTTATTGCATAAATTATTTATGTTGTGCATATTGACAAGTTTAAAATATATTTTTCTACATTGTTGCATAAAAATGTATTTTTAAAGGATATTCGAGTTGCGATCGAGAAACGGAGACTGATGGCTGAAAAAATATAAAATGTTTTTATTAAGTAATTGTTTTTAATTATTTAAAATATGATTGATGCTTTTTCTTATTTTTGAAAATATGGGGTTTTGAGGTGATTTTATATGCCGAGACGTAAATTTTATCGGTGTTGGATTTTCAACAAAAATATGAACGTTTTGACAAACCGGCTAATAATTTCACAAACTTATTTAAACAAAATTTTTTTTAATGTTTTAAATAAGCACTAATGGGTCTAATTACCATGGTTAATGGACCTAAGCTTGATTAAGGTGTAATTAATTATATATTACGCAATAAACCTACCTCAATTCATTATTATTCACGCCCCACACCCCAATAACTAACAAACTCTCCCCCACCAGCAATCACACGGCACACACAAGGAGAACAAGGAAAAGTTTCGAAAAATAGCAAGGGAAAGCATCAAGTTTTCTAGAGTTTTTCAAGTCGTCGTTACTCGTCGTCGTTCTTCCATTCGTCAATGTTATTTCGCGCGTAAAATACGCAAAGGCACGTCATATTTATTTCCTTCAAATATCTATCTCACCATAATATATTTTTACGCATGAATAGTATTGTTTTAAAAATAAATTATTCAACATAAATCAAACCATACGATATAGAGAACCAGACTCTGATACCACTGTTAGGTAATCGGCTTTCAAATGTTCAAACACAATGTAAGTTTTAAAAAATTTATTTGACATTCAAATAATGTCTTTGGACACTCATATGGTTTTAAAATATTAAATCATTCATAGGGTGTTAGTAAATTTACCTTTATTGAATTTACCACTCGTCATGAATTATTCCAGGATTAGCAGATTTAGCTCTTGTTGTATTCCCTATGAACAATCTTCTTGAAATCATTTCTTCCATCCTTCAATCCAGTCCACGACTATAACATTTGTTCCTATAAGGGTTATTCAAGACGTAACCGAGGAACGAAGACCGAGGACTATAAGAAAAAATATTTTTATTAAATGATTATTTTTAATTATTTGATAGATGGTATATTTAATATATAAATTTTGAAAATGGTGTCTTTGGAGATGTTTTTATATCCCGAGTCATATTTTGAACTTGTAATCGATTTTTGACGAAAACAATGACTCTTTGGAGGCTCGATCAATTTTTTCGAAAACCCTCCTCAACAAGATATTTTTCATATATTCTAATAGGCCTAGTGAGCCTATTATACTAAGGTTATTATCACAATTGTTTAACTTATTATTTATAACCGAAGTAGAAATTTCCAAAGCCTAAACTCTCAAACTCACGCCTAAAAAATACAAGAGTCCTTGGGTTTCTCTCCCTAGCACACACGTATACCCACTTACACATTTTAGCTTCTTCACGTTGGTTTTGAAGGAAGAAAACACAACAATGTCTTCCCCGATCTCTCCAGCAACGTCCCTTCGCGCCTAGAATTGTTTATTCGTGCGTGAATCACGTAAAATCACGAGTTATTCCTTCTTTTCTCTTCTTTCATAACATAATATATGTGAATATGTTCTTGCATGTAAAATCTGATGTCTCTTCTTATATTTTTGTTTTTATGGCATATACAAGGAAAAGGTGTATTCTTTTGACATGAAACTCAATATATTGATGATGTACATGGGGCTGCCAGGTTAGGGTTGATATGGTTCAGGTTGTCTCTTGAGAGCTAGCGTACGCACAGTTAGGGAAGAAATAAGGGAGACGGCTATGCAGTGACTACCCCGGCGAGAGGTTAGGATCATGAGGATCCTATCATCGAGTCATGATGGTCCACGCATGGCTAGAAAGGCTTGGAATGGCAGGAACACATATAGAGTACATCTTAGTCGTGTCGCGCGCGTTGGAGAGGGACCATGCACGAGGTCAGAGGAACCATGATTGCTAAGGCTGGTCCAAATGGGTCCTAAGGGGTGGTTTAAAAGGAAAATGATATTTATGCATATATTTTATAAAGTGATGAAAATGGTGAAAATATTTTGAATGAAGTGACTTAATTGTGATGGTAAGGAAATATGGATTCATGAGGGACTAAGCCCCGCTGGAACCCGTATATGGGGCAAAGCCCCGTGATGACTGAATACGAAATTTCCATAAGCCAAGGCATAGTAACAGAAAAGTGGTTGTTGGTATCCCTGACAACTATAGGCCTAAGGCACAAAACCGAAAAGTGGTTTTTGTTGCATTGCCACCTGGTAGCATGGTTACAGTTGGATTGATCAATCGACCGAAAGATGAAAGGCTGATCACAATTAATTAACGGATTTCAACCCTAAAGGAAATGTATATGTATATGTATATGATGAAAAGAAAAGTATACGACGAAAGAAAATGTGAGTTTTTGCATGTCATGATACATATATTTTATTAAAGGTATTTTTTCACGATTGCATGTTGATGTATAGATATTACTTGTAATTATGGTTAAGGCTTGTTAAGTCAATAGATTCATTATGTGTGAATGATGCAGGTGAGGATTTTACTCTTGAGACATGAGGGTTGGATGATTGAATTGCTGGACGGATGGTACACTAACCCGAGGACTTACGCTTGTTTTTCAACATAATTACGCTTTTACATTATTTTAAAGATTTTCATGAATTTTGGAACTAAGAGTGGTTTTTAAGAAGATTGATGACGTTTATGATATTTTTTGAAAAATTCTAGTTTTGGTTTTGTTTGACGTTAACAATTTATGAATTTTACTGCAGTTATTGAGTTTTGAGTAAAATACATGGTGATCTTATTTTTTAATTGTGCAAAATTTAAATATATATATATATAGGTTCGGACGAGAGGTATTTTAGAAAAAATTCTAGTATATTTTAAAGAAAAACAAGTTAGAGACGTTTCAGTTGGTATCAGAGTATGGGTTGTGCCACCTCCATTCCAAGAAAGCTTAGTCGTCAAGCCTCAAGTCTATAAATTTAAATTCTTTAATTGATTTAAAATGATGGCGCCTGGATGCTTACATGATTTATATGCTTAAGTTACAATTTTAAATGCTTAGATTTAATTGCATGGTTGTTAGAATTTGGAAAAAGTTAAGATATAATGTCTCCTAGACACGCACCTAGTGTTGATAGACAAACTAATACTCATGCGGATCATAGAGAGAATGCACCTCAACCTCCCAATGGGGAAGCTGCTACTAGAGTGCTGGATGGTATGGTACGCTCCTATGAGCAGCATGCTTCGAGGCCTCAGCCTGATATATATGATCCGTTCAAGAGGCTGGGTCCGAAGGAGTTTTTGGGTACCACATACCCATTTGTTTCTGAGGGTTGGATCAGACCCCTTGGGTGCATTTCCGCTATTTGAAATCCCACAAACCCATTTGTTTCTGAGGGTTGGATCAGACCCCTTGGGTGCATTTCCGCTATTTGAAATGGGGGATGCTGATCGAGCTAGGTGTGCCACTTATATGCTGCGAGATTATGCTTCCCTTTGGTGGGAAGGAGCTGAACAAGGTTTCAATCAAGCCACCCTTACTTGGGTACGATTCAAGAACATATTCTATGAGAAGTATTTCATTGCTGACATAAGAGGATGCTTGAAGAGGGAGTTTATTAGTCTCTGTGAGGGAGACATGTCTGTGGCGGAGTTTATAAGGAAGTTTGATATGGTATGTCACTTCGTGCCGCTCATTGCTAGAGATGCTATTGAGAAACTGAGGCATTCCATGGATGGTCTCCAACCCACTATTCATCGAGATGTGATGTTGATGAGACTAGAATATTATGCAGTTGTCACCCTTGTTCTTTACAAGCTAAACAAGCCTTGAAGGTTATTGATTTTGAAAAGCAGGGCAAGAGACAGCAGAATCAGTATAATTCTCAGCCAATCAAGAGGCAGTGTACGGGACCTCCTAGAGAGCAGGGGCAGAAAAGCCCTAAGGACAGTTGAAGAAGCCAAGACAGCAGATACCACAGTTTGGAGACACCTCGAGGTCCGAAGAAAGTCCATTGTGCAGGGAATGAAATTGTCCACACTATGGCAAGTGCATGTGGGGATCATTCAAGTGATTCATTTGCAAGGAGGAAGGACTTAAAGCCATTGAATACCCAAAGCAGAAAGGATCGAACAACTGTTGGCATAGATTATGTCATGCATGCAGAGGAGGCAGAGCCAAAGCCATACCACACACGACTTTGATCGCTGGTAACCTAGTTTCTTAACGTTTTTACACTACCTTAATCATGCAATGATAATTTGGTTCAAGGAATTGATTGGGATAATAAGGAACTTAGAAGAAAATAAGTCACATGCTCTTCTTTTGTTGGATTTAAGGGTTGACATTAAGAATCATAGAAATTTGGCATAAAATATAAGTTTTAGAAACATAAACGGATGAATTGAATCAATTTTAAGAATTATGGCGCTTAAAAAGGAAGAGAACAAAATTATGGGATGTATATTGAATAAATCGAAAACATAGGGGGCTAAAATGTAAAAACTGAGAGCTTGAGGATGTAAATGCACAAGGCCAAGAATTCAGGGCTAATCTGTAATTTTAAGAAGTCCAGGGACTGAAATTTAGAAGACCAAAAGTTCCAAGTGAAAATATTGGATTTTTGAAAACTTCAGGGACTAAATTGCAAAGTTTGAGAATGTCAGGGGCTTTTTTGAGAATTCTTGAAAACCAGGGGCTGTTTCCATAATTTCTGGAATTTTAAGGATCAAAATAATGAATTTAGAGATGTCAGGGCCTGAATTAATTAAATCAAAATTTATTTGGGGCAAGGTGCAACTTTTGAAATTTTAAAGGCCAAAATGAAAGAATTTCGAAACTCTAAGGGGCTTAAATGAAATTTGCGAAACTTATTTTGGGTATATTTTGTGTTTTCGAGATTTATTAGTGGTGGAGGGCTGAAATTTTTGATAATTTTGGATAATTAATGATAGAAACTCTTTAAGTTTTCGACTCGATTTGATTTGATGGTATATTTGTCGTAGGAAAGATATTTATTTCAGGTGTAACTACCTATGCATTGCTAAATTCAGGAGCTACACACTCATTCATATCTGAGACATTTTCCAAGAGAATGGAGATTATACCTGAGAATTTGGATTTGGGCTTTAGAGTTTCTATTCCTTCTGGTGATCAGATGGTTACCACGAGCATTGTGAGGAATCTGGAGCTTCCTTTGCTGAAAAATGTGGTTCAGGCAGATCTCATCCTACTCTCGATACCTGAGTTTGACATCATTCTTGGTATGGATTGGATATCTTTGAATGGTGCTTCGATAGATTTTCAGCAGAGGTCAATATCTATTAGACCGCCCAGCAGGAAGTTTTTTGTATTTCAGGCCACAAGGAACAAGCAAATGCTGCATATTTTCTCCTGTATTTGTGCGATGAAGCTTATTAGACGAGGCTGACAAGCTTTTCAAGCAAGCGTTATTTCAGTACATGTTCCAGACAGTTAGAAGCTAGTGGATGTTGAGGTTGTTAGAGATTTTCCTAGAATTTTTTCTGAGAACGTTTCTGGCATTCCACTGGACCGAGAGGTGGAATTTTCTATTTAATTGATGCCACGTTTAGGGCCAATTTCTAATGCATCCTATCTTCTAGCACCAACCAAGATGAAAGTGCTGAAAGATAAAATTCAAGAGTTGTTGGACAAGGGTTTTATTTCCCAGATTTTTTCTCTGTGGGGCGCGTCGGTATTATTTTTGATGAAGAAGGATGGCAGTATGCGACTCTGAATTGACTATAAGAGCTGAACAGAGTCACTGTCAAGAATAAGTATCCTTTACCTAGAATCGATGACGTTTTTGATTAGCTGCAAAAGCTTCGATTTTCACGAAGATAGATCATCGTTCGGGATATCATCAGCTGAAGGTGAAGGAGCCAGATGTTCATTAGACGGCTTTCAGGACTCGATATGGACAATACAAGTTTATGGTGATGCCATTCAGGTTGACCAATGCGCCAGCGATATTCGTGGAAGTTATGAATCATGTATTTCAGCCATATCTGGATAAGTTTATCATAGTATTTATATATGATATTCTGATTTCTCGAGGAGCAGAGAGGAGCACGATCAGCACATAAGAACGACTCTACAGTTATTTCAAGATACAAAGTTGTTCGTTAAGTTCAGAAAGTTCGTGTTTTAGCTCGAGAAATTGGCATTCTTAGGCCAGATTATTTCTAGAGATGGAATTTAGGTCGATCTCGGCAAGATAGAGGAAGTTAGAGAGTAGCTAGTACCTAAGAGTGTGACCGAGATCCGTACTTTCTTGGTAGCTGGCTTCTACCGGAAGTTAGTCAAAGGTTTCTATTCTATTTCTGTACTCCTGACCTCCTTGATGAATAAAAATGCGAATTTTATTTGGGGATCAAACTTACAAGAGAGATTCGAGAAGCTGAAGCCATATTTGACTTCAGCGCCAGTTCTACCGTTGCATTCAGGGCAAGAAGATTATGTTCTCTAGACAAACGCTTTGAAGCTTGGTTTAAGTTTAGTCCTATTTCAGAATGATCGAGTGATAGCATAAGCGTTTAGACAGTTGAAGTTTCATGAGAAGAATTACCCGACTCATGATCTCAAGATTGCAACAGTTGTATTTTCTTTGAAGGTCTGGAGACATCACTTGTACAGGGAGAAGTGAATGATTTTGACTGAACATAAAGGCTTGAAGTACTTCATCACCCAGAAAGAGTTGAATATGAGGAAGTGAAGATGGTTAGAGCTGGTGAAGGATTAGGACTACGATATTAGCTAACATCCGATAAAGACTAATGTGGTCGCATATGCTTTGAGTAGAAAGACTACAGTAGCCCAATTGACAGTTCAGATATCGCTGAATGCAGAGATTCAACGATTCGAGCTTGTATTTTATGCTAGGAGCGAGGCTCATAATCTTTCTACTATGACAGTTCGGTCGACCCTGGGGTATAGAATCCATGAATGTCAGTCTTCTGATGAACAATTGCAGAAATGGAGACTGAAAAAGATGAATTTAAGGGTCAAAAGATGTATTCGGAGCAGGATGGCATAGTTCAATATCAAGATCGACTTTGGGTTCCTAGTGGTGATGCGCTGAGGGAAGTTGTTATGAAGCAAGCCCTTAATAGTCCGTAATCCATTCATCTTGTAAGTATGAAGAATTATAAAGATTTGCAGACATTGTGATAGGATCGGTTGAATGGTTGAGAAGTGTTTAGAAACGGGATTGAATAAACACTCACGATTTTGGAATCTTTTCGAATAAGGTGTCAGTTCTGTGACAAACTGAAACTACGAATCTTGTCAGTCAATGACAATCAATTTAACTGATAATTTTTGCGGAAATAAACTGACTGAAAAATAGAATAAATAACTGAAGTAGTAACACGAAGATTTATGGATGTTCGGAGATTGAAATAACTCCAATGTCACCCATTTTATCACAATGATAGAATATGCACTAAAAGACTTTGATCGATACAAAGATTGTACAGACCCACTTTAGTTTGGACTTAACACTGCAAAACTGAAACTCTTAGTTTACTTAATATCTCAAAGTTCTTCGACTGAACATAGCACAACTGATATAGATAAGATCAAATAAAAAATAAAACGATTTGTACTTGTAAGCTCAAAAGGTAGCCTCAAATGCTACAAATAAATCAGATAAGTGTGAGATTTTCGATTCTTGAGTAAGAGCGATAAATTCAGCAGGGTAACAACAAGGTTGAAAATAGATAGATCGATTGGATGATTGCTCAACTGCTCTTCTCACCTATTTATAGGCTTCTCTTCAATGGTAACATTAAACATAATTTGAATCATTATATCCGTTGATTGACACGTCAATTTTCTTCTTACATTCGTACACTGTAAGCTCTGAAATGCAGCGTTCCACTACGAGTTGCAGTCTGCTTTGTACTGTTGTCGGTTGAATGTCCTTTTCAACTGATGACGTGTACAGCTGATAAGCTCACAACTGAATATATCAACTTATCAGTTTCCAACTGATCAGTCAGTTTTCTTCATAAGTTCAGTTCAGCTGGTTTAAGTTGCCTTCGATAAACTGCGTATTAATCTTCAGTTAGACAACTGTCAGTTGATTTATGTAGTTCAGTTACTTCAAACTATTTGATCAGTTAGTCCAATAAATTAATCACTTATTTTGTCAAACAACCGAAATTAAGTTTCCAACAATTTCCCCCTTTTTGGTGTTTGATAAAACTTGTAAAGTATGAACTGATCAACAGAACTCAAAAATATTCTTCGAACTCATTGTAGATAAAATAATTATTCTAATGTACATATTCATACAAAGAACAAAAGGATAAAGAATTCCTGCTATAGTCTTCAACTGATCTTTAATTCTTCTTCTTTTTTTGTCGTCTCCTTTCTGATATTTTATTTCTCCATTTCCCATTTTTTTACAAACTCATCAACCTTTCTTGATAAATTTTGCACATCTAAAGATAGATTAGAAACTGCATTCATTAGGATATCCTGGATTAAATCCATTCGTTTTGAAACAGTACTTTCCATTTGGTCGAGACTTCTTGTCACTAAAGCTTGCATCCGGAAATGACCTTCAGTTGAAACTATGTCTTTGCGGAGCTCTTCCATCTGAAAGAATAAATAAGAAACATCCTTCTGGATTTCTGCAGTTTACCCATGATATTATCCTTAATAGAATCAATCCTCATAGTGTGCAAGAATTGCGTTGATCGGATGTGAGAAACGGAAGTCATTATACCGACGAGGTTGGTCTGAATAGCTGAAATTTCTTCGAACAGAGATTTAGTTTCTATTGTAATGCCTGCAGACATAGCTCCAGAAGTTTCTGGTTGCTCTTTGTTCTCTTCATTAAAAATGACCAGTGCCTCGTCAGGTTGTTCAGTTGTAGTATTGACCATTTCTGAAGTCTCTTCTGGTAAGACTTCAAGTTGAGGTTGTGGAGGAGAAGTTGGATCAGTAGCAATGTCTGATGATTCTTCAAGCGGATGATCAGTTGAAACAACAGTTATTACTGGGATAGAATGCTCAGTTGATGCTTCGGTAGACTGAATGATAGAAGGCTGATCAGCTGGCACTTCTTCAGTTGCAACTGAGTGCAGCTGAGCCTCTTCAGTTGGTTCCAAAACTGCTTGTTTAGTCATGCTAACTGACTGAACTGGCTCTTCAGTTCTCAAAGTTTATTGTTCGGTTGTGGAGGGCAACTGAACTGGTTCTTTAAGTGGTTGGTCTGGGACTTGAAAAACTGGTTCTTCAGTTGAGAACAACTCTTCAACTTCTTCAGTAGTGGATAGTTGAACGTCAGAGGCAACTGATTTGATTACTTCATCAATGTTTGCCAATGATAATTCAGCGTCTGTGTAGAGTGCAGCATCAACAGTTGAAGACTGAGGAACATCAGTTGGCTGTGATGCATCTTTAGAAAAAGAATCAGTCATTTTTTCAGCAGAGCCTGCACTTATATCCTTGGATAGCTGATCTGTTTGAGCTGATTGATCAGCTAGTTCATCTGAAGAAAGATCTTGGAAATTTTCTGGAATGATAAGTTCTTGATCCATTTCCCAATTCTTGATATCCATTTTCAGAGCTAACAAGTCCATGTCTAGTTGGTCATGAACTGCTTTATCATTAATAGCAGTTGGGCTCGTGGGATCGTAGTTCAGACGTAGATTAACGATCAACTGACTCAGTTTCTTTGCCCGTATCTGATCAAAGAAATATTTCTTCCTCTCAAATGCTTGAACCACCGTGGCAGCTTTGACCAATTTTAGAACAAGTGTTTCCAAGCAATGAATTTCTTTAAAACTCATTTCTTCCGTAATTTCCTTGCAAACACAACAGCTCTAAACTTTACCCATTCTTCATAAGTTCTGAGTTTACGTTGAGAAAATTCATTGACTTCCTTCCAAATGAGGTAAATGTGCGTCTGAATGGTGTTGTTGGTCTGGGCTCTTCAATCATTTTCTCTTTGCCCTTAGATTCAGTTAGAACATGAGAAATGCTCATTCTTGATCTTGTTGAGTCCACTTGTTCTCGAATCACTACTCCTTTAGGTCTTGCCATCGGCAGAGGAGTTGGTCTGGTGATGGTTATAAGTTGAGCTTTAACTCCAGCAAGCTTCTTCTTTTCAGCAGATTCATTGATAGAATTTTTGAGAACTGCAGACAGTGGTAACAGATCATCAGTTTACGTCTCAATTGGTACAGTTCATAGTGGAGTAGTCTTGATCGGCTGATCAGCTGCAGATTGGATGGTCCTACCAGATGGGATAGTGCTCACATCCATCACTGATTTAGTCTTTTTGATCATGGGTTTCTTGGAAATTTTGGGAGATGGAGTTTTCTCAAAGTCACTTTCACTGATAATCAGTTTACGTTTAAGCAACTTTTTCTAAGTCTCCATCCGAGCTTTCTTAACTGATTTGGGAGCTCCTTCCATCCCAATCTCCTTCCTTCACTTGAATAAACTTCTCAGGAATCATGTCCAGTTTCTGCATGGGTGGCTGGACATTTTTGGCATTGAAGATTTTCAGTTTTGATGATTTCTCAGAATTATCAGTCACCATCCCCTTGACTTTCAGCAAATAGCTGAGCTGCACCGCAAAACCCTTAGATTGCTTGGAAGATTGAAACATGTTCCTCAAGATGTTGAAAATAATAATCTTCCAGTTCATCTTTCTTTCAGCCATGATTGTAGTCATAGCTTGAAATTTCTCCAGAGTAAATGCAGCAAAGGATCCAACCTTTGTCAAGAGCCCCTTCGCTACAATATCTGCCAGCAGTTGCACCTGTGGCTTCAGTTCCTTCTTGGGATCGGATAATTTGATGTTCCGACCATCAGCAGAGAGAAGAGTTTGCATCTCTTCAACATCTGAAGCTTTTACCTCAGAGAGGTTAACTAGCCCATCAGTAGGAATTTGAAATAGGTTGCAGAAGAAATCCTCTTCAATGATTAGCAACTGACCATTTACAGTAGTTGCGATAATGCCTTCTTTAGTGAAATAGCCGGTGGCATAGAGCTCTTGGATTTCTTTAGGATAGATTTCTTGAGAGGATAATCCCAGAAATTGTTTTAGTCCAGCTCCTTGTAGTTTCAGAAAAACATTCTTGACTTCTTCGTCTTTTACAGTCAAGACTGAATCAAAGTCGATCGCCATAGCGTTCATGACATGAGCTGGGATCTGGTTTGCCATTTGATTGAATGAAATCTGCGAAAAAGACTATGCTTGAGTAGAAGTTTGCTCTGAATATTGAATGTGCGCGTAAGAAGAAAAACTGAATTGGAGTGGGTATAGTACTACTGTAAGTGACTGTTCAAATTTTTGGATATGTGTCAGTCTAGGAAAATTTGAATTTAAAACGTGCGTACGTATGATAAAAACGTGTATAGAATATGAATGAATTATGTGGGTCCACGTTTCAAAATAATATTCATTGAAAGACAGCAATTAATTCTACGACAAACAGTCACATCATTTAATATAAAATATTATTCGAATTATCAGTTAACATATTTGAGAAGATCAGTTGGGTCAGCAACTGAGTGACCAGTTGAAAACATAGTCAGTTATGTTGAAGACCAACTGACTATTGTCTTCTCAGTTAACTTTTTGTTTGATATTCCCCGTCAATAAATGCAAATACATAAGGATATGAGAAACTTAGTCTGAATCAGTTAAGGTCAGATGACTCTTTGTCTTCCTCCTGTCTCTTTAAGACTGTCTATAAATTAAGATAATTGTCATTTGGTAATAACATCTGAACTCCAATGATTGTGAAAGCAGCACACACGTCCCTCATCCTTCATGGACGCCTCAACGTATTCAAAGATTTAAAAGATATGCTGAAGAATGTGTCTTTACAGAGGTTATGTCTGTTTGGACTACCGCTCACTACATTTAATCAGTAAATAATGGAGAATTTCCTGCTTCCGCTAAGCAGAGATCACTTGCAAAGAAGCTTAAATGGCTTGCTGAAGTCCGACTTATATCCGAGTTAGTCAAGGATGATGTGCTGATCCACATGATGCAGTTGAAGGAATGGCACTTGCTTCAGAGAATTGAAAATGCCGAAACCTTCAAGAATATTAGGAGTCATGACTTGAATAATTGGTTGATCTTATGGCAAGATGTCGTAGGAAGTGGACTAAATGATGTTGTATGGTATCAATTTAATTCTTAATAAAATCTAGATTTGTATCATTGTTGTTGTCTCTTTGTCTTTCTGCAAAACTTAACTTTCATCAGTTGATAAATAGTTAACGAACTGAATACAATAACTGATAAATAACTGATAAATAACTAACTGACATCAGTTGCAACAGTTAACGAACTGAATATAATAACTGATAAATGACTAACTGACATCATTTGATAATAAAGGACAAAATGAATGATCAATTATTTACAAAGCAGCAATAAAACTAATATAATTAAGATAAATCAATTAAATCAAGTATATTGCGAATGTGAGAAAACTTAGTCTCTGGCAATGGTTTGATGAAGATGTCAGCAGCTTGTTGTTCAGTTGACACATATTTCAGTCTGATAGCTTTCTTCAGAGCATGATCTATGATGAAGTGATGCCTGACATCAATGTGCTTTGTCCTTGAGTGAAGAACTGGATTGTAAGTTATTGCAATCGTACTTGTATTATAACAAAATATGGGAGATTCTTTAGCATCAACTACATAATCATTCAGTTGTTGCTGAACCCTAGAGTAGTTGGGCACAGAAGCTTCCAGCAGCAAGGTATTCTGCTTCAGTTGTTGAAGTAGCTATGGATTTTTGCTTCTTGCTGAACCATGAGATCAGTTTGTCTCCTAGAAACTGACAAGATCCACTAGTGCTTTTATGATCTAGCTTACATCCTGCTTAATCTGCATCTGAATATCCAAGTAAATTGAAAGAAGAGTCTTTAGCGTACCATAATCCCACATTTTGAGTGCTTTTTAGATATTTTAAAATTCTTTTGGTAACTATAAAATGCGATTGCTTAGGATTTGCTTTAAATCTAGAACACATGCAAACAGAAAATACAATTTCAGGACGACTAGCAGTTAGGTACAATAATGAACCTATTAAACCTCTGTAGAATTTCGTCTCAACTGATATTCATTCCCCCTTTATCATTGTCCAGTTTGACTGATGAACTCATGGGAGTGCTTTCAGCTGAACATGTTTCCATGCCAAATTTCTTGAGCAATTCCTTCTTGTATTTGGTATGACTGATAAAAATACCAGTCTCCAGTTGCTTCATTTGTAGTCCGCGAAAGAATGTCAGTTCACCCATTATACTCATCTCAAATTTGTCATGCATTAACTTGGAAAATTTATCACATAATTTGGGGTTAGTTGACCCAAATATAATATCATCAACATATATTTGAACAAGTAAAATGTGATCATTCTTAGAAAATTTTAAGAAAGTCTTGTCAACTGATCCAACAGTAAAATCATGATCAGTTAAGAATTTTGAAAGTGTCTCATACCAAGCTCTCGGAGCTTGTTTAAGACCATATAAAGTTTTGTTCAAATGATAGACATGATCAGGAAAAGAGTGATTGATAAAACATAGAGGTTTTCAATATAAACTTCTTCTTGCAACTGACTATTCAGAAATGAACTTTTTACATCCATTTGATAGACATTCAAGTTCCTTAATGATGAATAGGCAAGGAACATTCTAATTGCTTCCAGTCTTGCAACTGGTGCATACGTTTCATCATAGTCAATTTGTTCTTCTTGCCTAAATCCTTTTGCGACCAGTCTTGCTTTGTTGCATGCAACTGAACTATCTTCGTTCAGTTTATTTTTGAATACTCATTTTGTACCTATAATAGTTTTGCAAATTGGTCTGGGAACTAAGTTCCAGAAATTTTTATGGGTAAACTGATTTAGCTCCTCTTGCATTGCATTTATCCAGTTAGGAATCAGCAAGAACTTAATCAATTTTATTTGGTTCCAATTGTGAGACAAAAGCAGAATAAATGAACAGATTAAGCATTTGATTTCTTGTTCTTACCGGGTCAGATGAATTACCTATCACCAATTCTAGTGGATGTAATTTCTTCCGTCTGAGTTCAGTATTTTTTGCTTCCATATCATCAATTGCTTCTGTTGGAAACTGAATGTGTTTAGTTTCAGTTGGAGTTGTATCTGTTGGTAATTGAATATCATCTGTTTGCTCCACCAACTGATTATCAAGAGCAGGTTCTTGTTCAACTGATTGATCTAGTATTTCCGGTTCAGGTGTTTGAAGGATATTTCTATTGATATGATTTTCTTCTTCATTTTCATCCTTCAAACTGATCTCTGTAAATCGATCAAGTAGCTCAACTGGATCATTTGGCTTATCAGTTAGTACAGTTTCATAAAAAACAACATGAATAGATTGTTCAACATTTAAAGAACTTTTATTGAGAAACTCTATATGCTTTGCTAACTGAATAATATCCAAGAAATATCACCTCTGCAGATTTAGCATCAAAGGCTTTTGAATGATTTTTACCATTATCAAGAATAAAACATTTGCAGCCAAATATTTTGACATAAGAAACCACACTTTTTCTTCCATGCCAGATCTCATATGGTGTTTTCACATGATTCTTATTAATCATCGATCTGTTTTGATTATAACATGCAGTGTTTACTGCTTCAGCCCAAAACCTTTGAGAAATACCAGAGTCAGCAAGCATTGTTTTAGCAGCTTCTTTAAGGGTCCGATTTCTTCTCTCAGCTACACTATTTTTGTAGATGCCCGAAATTCGTATTTGAAAATTTGCGGAATAATTTAAAATTTTCTCTTTAAATAAATAAAATGCCTCATTCATAAAATATAATGATAAAAAGATTCAATGTCTAAAGTAGCAGCGGAAGTAAATAATGTTTTCAAAATAACAACTTAAAATAATTCAACAAAATAAAACTGAGTTTGGAATAAAAATAGTAAGTGCTGAAAATGAGTTCCTCGGGTTCCTACTACTGCCGACCCAAGATGGCTCACTGGTCCCCGCCCTCAGGTCCCGACCTCATCAGTACCTACAACAATCAAGTCTAGTGAGTCTAAAGACTCAGCATGCATATATCGTAAATAACAAGTAAAATATATCATAAAGTTTCATGCCATGTAAAGATATCATATCGTAAAGCGTAACGTGAAAATCGTGTCATGAATAATTATAAATACGTGCATAACTTAAAATCGTACGTAATATGTTTGCTTCATAGAGCCCTGTCATGAAATAGCATATCATAATTTTCTGTTGAGAATATGTTCTACGCAAGTGGCCCATAACATGAACTGAATCATCTGATCAGACTAAACCACAGCATACTGGGCAGTAGAGATCATCACAGCCCTTGGACTGGATATCCGTACCCATACATGAACATGAACCGGTCAGTGGCCACCGGATGAAGTAATAATCCCATAAGCTGCAATCCCATGAGTGTGAAGTGGCCACAAGACATATCGCATATATCTCAAAAATAAGCTTTTATATTTATGCACGTAATATAATTAAATTCCTGAGTTATTTTACCAATCGGGTTGGATCGTTCCCAGGCTCGCTGCGACCTAATTCTAACAATAAAAATATGCAAATAACTTGACTTGACATGCAAATAACTTATCTTGACCAACGCTTCAAATTCGAACTAAAAACGAGACTATTACGCCCAAGAAACTTAATATTTAACCATGACTCCGTACCAACCCGAACCAACATCGAACCATCATTTAGTCATGATTAAAATACACCTAAAATGATGAAAAATATATATATCAAGGGCTGTAATACACGAAAATGGTGGATGGAGGCCAAAATCATGAAACGCTCTTTCGAGAGTCACTTTGGCACATTGCACCGTAATTTCTCGTACGACCTCTAAACTTAACCAAATCACAAACGGCCAAAAACATGACCTTCCTAACTCAATAAGGCACTGTCCAGTCTAAGGCCATAGGCTAAAAGCCAACCAAGAACTCAAACGAGCCTCTGAACCGAAGGACAATGTTGCTGTCAAGAAAATTACAGCAGCAGCTGTTGCGCTTCCTCGCATCGTTTGCAAGCCTAATGGCCATTGGGGCTTGAACCACCAATCAGAGCCTCTTACCAACATCCTAAGGTGTGATTTGAACCATGGCTAAGGGCCCTAGTCCAGCCACAATCCAAGCAACACCAGAAACATCGTCACGCTTCCACTCGAGAGCCCAACTGAGCGTGCGTGGGGTGTAGCGCTTCTCTTGGTGTCTTGGTCACTCCAATGGCCATATGATCGACTAGGGCTTGACCTAGACATCATCAGGTGTTGTATAAACCATGGCTAAGGGCTAAAAAGCCAACCAAGATCCACACCAACCTCAAAACCGAAAACCAACTCACATAGCAGAAATCAGAATTTGAAAACCGATGGGGCACTGTTCTTGTTTGTTTTAAAAACCGATGGGAACGTGAACCAAGCCATGAAAGGGCATCTTGGTCACGTCCTATATATGTTAAGGAAGGGTTCCAACCATGGTTACAGGCCCAAAAGCCAACCAAGATTTGAACCTCCTTGAACAATCCAAAAACAGAATTTTCGAGACTCAACAATTGCAACATGAAGTGTTGCTGTCAAAATCGTTGCTGGGGGGAGGAGGGACTGGAACCAATGGACTAACACCTTCCTAACCCACCCTATATTGTGTCTAAAAGCAGCTTTGAGCCCCTGGAAATCGAGCCAACCCTGCAACCACAAAATCAACAAAAACCGTGAAGGCACAAGAGGAAGGCCAAAAAAATCTGTACATGTTTTCGAGAATAATGTTGTCTTGATTTCGGTTTTGCCATGAAATCATGATCATGTAATGTTTAAAAATATTTATATAACTAGATTGAATAGCAAAGAAAGATATAGACATGCCTTTGAAATTGTTTTGAAGAAAACAAAAATGATACGGCGACACGGCGCGGCGGAGATGGATTGTTCTTCTTTTGTTTTTCTCTCTACTTTTCTCTCAAGCCTCACACGATTTTCTCTCTACTGAAAATGCTCTGAAATTTCGAGAATGAGGGGGAGGAAAATGGTTAGGGATGAAGGGAAGGTCTACCAATTAAATGGGATAGAATGGCAAGATAAAAATCTTCCTATCTAGAGTTTGAGAGATAAGGAAGTTGCTATGATATCAAGAGATTTTCTCGGGGGATAATTAATGGGATGTGGCCGAATTCTAGTCTAGATGCAAGTTAGAAAATTGCTAATTTAATAATTACTTGGTGATTAAAAGGTGGGGGAATTTTCTCCCAAGAAAAAAATAAGGAATGATATCAAATGGTGAGTTTTCAAACCAATAACAAATCTTTTAAATGGGAGCCGAATTCTACTAAGTAAATAGGGTGAGAATATTGCTAAATTATTAATTGTTGATGAATAAATGTGAGGGAATTAATCATACCAAGGAAAGGATAAGGAAAGGGATCAATAATGGAGAGTTGCCAAATATTTAAATCCTATAAAGGGGTTGCCAATTTCTAGAATAAAAATGGAGGGAAATATTGCTTAATTATTGTATTTTAAATCTTTAGAGTTTTATCTACCCATTAAGTATTTTAGTGAATTAATAAATAAATTATTGAACCTAAAAAAACTTATTTACTACTTATCTCAAATTACTTAAATAAATCCTTTAAACATTCTTTTACATTAAATTAATTTATTATTTAGCTTAAATAAATTCTAGAAATGTTTTCTTATTATTGAATTTTATCTCAATACTCCAACTCTAGTCCGGCCTCACTTATTTAACTAAAAAGACAGCAACTAAACTACTGCATAAAATAATTAATTTAAAGAAAAAAATTTAAATCCTCATTCATAAAATGATTTTAATTTAAATAATAGTAATTATACATGGCTTATACGTAGTCTGGTTTAACAGGGTTCTACAATTTTGCTAAGGTGTTCTAGCTGCTGAGAGCTCATGCTTGATTCCAGTATTTTCTAACAAAGTTGAAAGATTTTGATTAAAGAATTCAGTCCCTCTGTCAGACCTTATTCGATCAATCCCAACTGATTTTTCATTTAAAAGTCTTTTGAATAGCTTAATCAATTGTGCAGCGGTTTGGTCTTTGGATTTGAGAAAAATAACCCAAGTAAATCTTGAAAAGTCATCCACAACTACTAGGTTATATTTCATTCCCCCTAAACTCATGACTGGTATTGGACCAAAAAGATCCATATATAACAGTTCTAAGAATCGGGAAGATGATTTACAACCTCTGTTTTTGAATGAAGATCTTACTTGTTTACCAAACTGACATGCTGAACAAACTTTATCTTTTGAAAAATATATTTTGGGCAAACCAGTTACAAGATCATGGTTACTCAGATAGGCAATAGATTTAAAGTTTAAGTGGTTCAACCTATTATGCCACAATTAGTTTTTAGAAGATTTGGAAGCAATGAAACAAACTGGTGCATAAGGTTGTTCAGTCCAACTGACTTTGTAAGTATTTTCACAACGATTTCCAGTTAGGATGACCTCATCAGTTGAGTCTCTAACTGAACAAGTGTGTCTGTCAAACTGAACTGATAAATTATTTTCGCATAACTGACTGATGCTTATCAAGTTATACTTCAAATTCTCAACTAGCAAAACATCTTTAATTGTAAAGTTACCATGGATAAGCTTATCATTACCCACAATTTAACCTTTCGAGTTTTCTCCAAAACTGATGTTTGGTCCAGTATATTTGATCAGTTGAGATAGCGAATTTGCATTTCCTATCATATATCGCGAACAGCCACTTAATAGATACCAAGTTGATTCTTTGTTTGTACCTGTTACTTGCAATCACACAGTATATATAATTTTGGTACCCATATTCATTTGGGTCCTAAACTGATTAGTCCTTTAGGAACCCAGACTTAGATCAGTCTAACTGACTTCCCAGTTGCTGTGTTCCAAATGGTTTTTCTCAAATTCTTGGCAATATGTGTGTGATGTGAGGATGAAACAGTATAAGTTGTATCCTTTTTCAACTGACTATTCTTTTGATATCGTTTCTGAACTGGCTTATAGTTGTAGTAATTGTAATAGTCATTCTTTGAGTACTGATTTTTGTAACTGAAATGTTTAGGTGACCAATTTCTTGTATCCTTTGAACACTCAGAGCTATATCCGTTTCCATACCGTTTGCCTTCGTTCTTACTTTCAGTTAATTGAACAACTGGTTTACTAGGTTCTAAAAATTCATTTACCATAGTTGATTTTACAAAGGTAATGTACTTTCCTTTGTTTTCATTCGACCTTGTTGGTGTATCACTTGCAGAATTTTCAACATGATTGTTAAAGCATAAACCAGTTTTATCATCAACTGATTTTTGTGAATTCTGCATTTAAGTTAGTGCAATTGAAGACTTGTTCCAAACTTGAATCAGTTCAGTATGTTTTAAAATTTCTGTTTTTAACTGACATATCAAAGCTTGATTTTCAATCATTTCAGCTTTTTTCTGTGCAATCTCCCTTTTTAGACTCAACAGTTCAACTAACTTATCAGTTTCTATTTTGATGTCATTGGGATCAGTTTGCTCATTTCTAACATTCTCAAATGATCGAGCAATTTTGTGATACTCATCTATCATGTCATGCAATGTGGTAATGAGTTCCTAATGAGTAAAATCAGAAGAGCTGAAGTCAAATACCTGTTCACTTGCTGACTCTAGTTCAGCATCATCTGCCATTAAGCAATTGACTTCCTCTTCATCTTCACTTGAAGTGATTGAGCTTTCCGGTTCTGACTCATCACTGTCATTTTTGCCCATTTAGATTTGCTTTCTTCAGCCAAAAGCACTTCATGTTTCTTTTTGAATGATTTCTAGTCATCCTTGGTCCTTTTTCTGTGCTCATAGGGCTTCTTTCTCTTTTCAGTCGATACTCGACTGTCCTTCTTTGGCTTAAGACAGTCTGCTATGAAATGACCAGATTTGCCACAGTTGTAGCAAGCATATGATTCTTCTTTGGACTGATTTTTCTGATACTGCTTCTGGAAGTTTCCTTGATTCCTCCTCATAAACCTTCCAATTTTCTTCACAAACAATGACATAGCATCATTGCTCAGTTGATCAGTAGATTTGTCAACTGAACCAGTTTGTTCCAGTCTGACAGCAGTTAAAGCAGTTGTGGCAGCAGGTGTAGAAGGTTCTCCTTCTGTGGTTTGTAGTTCAAACTCGTAGCCTTTAGATCAGCAAACAAGTCATCAAGTTCGACCTTGTTAAGGTCCTTAGATTCTCTCATTGTCATGGTCTTGACATCCCATTCTTTTAGAAGACCTCTGACCACTTTCAGTGCCACTTCTTTGTTCGAATACACTTTTCCAAGTGCATTCAGCTCATTGATAATACCACCAATCCTCTCATCATATTCGTGCAAGGATTCTACAGCTTACATCTTGATGTTATCAAATTTCTGAAGAGCAACTGATAGCTTGTTCTCTTTTGTTTGCTCGTTTCCTTCACACAGCTGGATCAGTTTCTCCCATATCTCTTTACCAGTTTTTCACACCTTGATTTTGCTGAAAGTGAATTTATCCAGCGTTTTATATAAGATATCCTTTGCCACGTTGTCTAGGTTGGCTTTTCTTTTATCCTCAGTTGTCCATTCATCTCTGGGTTTTTCTATGCACTGAGATGCCCCACCAGTAATGGCAACTGCTGTATTTGCTTTTAGGATCTTAATGGGACCATCAGTAATGACATACCACATGTCGTCATCTTGTGCAGCTAAATGAGCCTATGTTCTGATTTTTCAGTCGTCAAAATCTTCTCTGGAAATCATCGGTATTTTATTGAATGAAGACATGTTGATCAGTTTTGTGAATAAAAGTATTCTGAGACAAGGTTCAACTGCTCTGATGCCACTTGATAAGATCGGTTGGTTGGTTGAGAAGTGTTTAGAGGGGGGGTTGAATAAACACTCACAATTTTAGAATCTTTTCGAATGAAGTGTCAGTTCTGTGAAAAACTGAAACTAGGAATCTTGTCAGTCAATGATAATCAGTTTAACTGATAACAGTTGCGGAAATAAACTGAGTGAAAGATAGAATAAATAACTGAAGCAGTAACACAAAGATTTATGGATGTTCGGAGATTGAAATAACTCCTACGTCACCCCTTCTATCACAAGGATAGAATATGTAATAAAAGACTTTGATCGATACAAAGATTGTACAAACCCACTTCAGTTTGAACTTAATATTGCCAAAACTGAAACTCTTAGTTTACTAAATATCTCACAGTTCTTTGACTGAACTTAACATAAATGATCTAGATAAGATCAAATAAACAATAAAATGATTTGTGCTTGTAATCTCGAAAGGTAGCCTCAAATGTTATAAATAAATCAGATAAGTGTGAGCTTTTCAATTCTTGAGTAAGAATGATAAATTCAGCAGGGTAACAGCAATGTTGAAAATAGATAGATCGATTGGATGCTTGCTCAACTGCTCTTCTCACCTATTTATAGGCTTCTCTTCAATGGTAACATTAAACATAATTTGAATCATTATATCCGTTGATTGCCACGTCAATATTCTTCTGACATTCGTACACTGTAAGCTCTGAAATGCAGCGTTCCACTACGAGTTGCAGTCTGCTTTGTACTATTGTCGGTTGAATGTCCTTTTCAACTGATGACGTGAACAGCTGAATGATCAGCTGATAATCTCACAACTGAATATATCAACTGATCAATCAGTTTTCTTCAAAAGTTCAGTTCATCTGGTTTCAGTTGCCTTCGATAAAATGCACATTAATCTTCAGTTAGGCAACTGTCAGTTTATTTATGTAGTTCAGTTACTTCAAACTACTTGATCAGTTAGTCAAATAAATTAATCTCTTAGTTTGTCAAACAACCGAAATTAAGTTTCCAACACATTGTATTGGTGGCTAGGCATAAACGAGAGATCTTGCGTTTTGTTTCCGAGTATTTGACATGCAAGCAATTTAAGATAGAACACCGAAGGCCAGCCCGGAAGCTTAATCCACTTCCTATTCTCGAGTGGAAATGGGAAAATATTACAACAGTTTGTTCAATTCTTTATATTCCCTCATGTATTGTTTTTACATCTCATTCCTTGGGCAAACCACACGTCACTTTCAAGATAACACTTTTCTATGTGCAATCAGTTCAATGATAATGTTGCTTACTCATTTATCAATTTCAGAAATTGATTATCCTTGTTTCATTTTGAAGACCTCAAACCTCTGTGTAGTAACAAAGAGTTTGTTTTATTTTGTTTGTTCATTTCCATTACACAACTGAATCAGTTTTTTCCCAAATTTCCTTTGTTGTTTTGCACATCTTTATCTTACTAAAATTATTATTTTCAAGAGTTTTATAAAGTATGCCTTTAGTCACTTTATCGAAGTTAGCTTTCTTCTCATCATCATTTGTCCATTCATCTCTAGGATTGTCAAAATTCTGAGGTGCCCCATCAGTTATAGCAACAACCATGTTTGCTTTCAAAATTGTCATTGGTCCATCAGTAATGAAGTATCACATATCATCGTTTTGTGCAGGTAAATGATTTTGTATCCTCATCTTCAAGTCATCAAAATCTTCCTTTGATAACATTGGAATTTTGTTTAAAGAATACATTCAAAGAATTGTTCAGACGATAATAATCATCTCTTTGATACCACTTGATAAGATCAGTTAAGTATTTAGAAGGGGTTGAATAAACACTCACAACAAATTTCTTAACGTATAAATAATTCAGTCTGGTTAGAAACTGAACATGGTATTCTCGATGTCAATGTCAGTTGGCTAACAAAAATACGCAAGGAAAGAAGTCAAACTGGCACATTAGAACAGTTCAAAAATGGCTTGACTAGGTAAAATAAATAGTAAATAGATAAAAGTTTGTTTATAAATGTTCGGAGAACTCAAGCTCCTACGTAACCCCTTCTTCCTTTTGAGATGGCTGACATTAGAAGACTTTGACCTTTACAATTAATTTGCAAAAGATACAATTCAGTTTAAACTTAAACTGCTTAAATTGAAACTATTAGTCTACTCAACTACTGAATGAAGAAAGGGTCAACAATTTTTTCTGGAATAGAATGAATTACAAAGAATTCCTAGCACTTAATGATCCTCAATAATCAGATACAATATTTGGTAAAGTGTGCCTGAGTGTATGATCAGTTGTGCTTGAAATTGTAAGATGTAAGTGTATGACTATTGTTCTTGTAACTTGGTGTCTTCTTAAATTCTTGTCACTATTCTGCTCAACTGATCTTCATTGCAATTATAGAATTCAAACTGCATTGATCAAAACCTCAAAAAAATCTATGTTGATGTGTCTTTTGTCCAGGTCATCATTCTCTGACATCCGTACAAGATGTATTGCAGTTGACTTTGGCTGTGTCAGCAAGTACGAAAAAACTTATCTAATAATCAGTTTGTCCCTCTAGTGTAAACTAATGTCCTTGAAAATTAATAATGATCTATAAACTGATAGCTTGATTCAATTTTAATAACAATAAATTTTGCTCTAAGTCAATTTTGCTTCACTAGTTCACTTTAGGTAAACAAGTTTAAATTGTTGACATAGTCAGCTCTGTTTGGTTTGAATGATTCAAATAGTCTAGTTCAGTTATCTAACATCTGTTTAGCTAAGATAAATTTTGGCTTAAATCATTTGTTGACACAAAAACATAAATGTTCCAACAAAGACATATTGATCGAGTAAAAATCATCTAACATTTAGTGGATAAGGGTATGAATGACACAATTATGGAACATTTCATGAGAAGTGAGATGAGAGATAAACTTGTGGCAAACCTTGAACTGAAACACAACCGAGAATTATAATTTTGACAAAAACACTACACACCTTTCATTGTCCTGATCGATCCTAGTTAAAGTCCTGAGTATTTAACTTTTAGAGAAATGGAATTCATTGATTTCTCGAGTGCATTTATTTTAACTGAGTGTGATGAGTTTTGGTGGGTGAATTTGGGGTGGATTGTATGATGATGAATTGAAAATCTAAATAATTTGTATCTCTAAATTTTGATCCAGGATGATCAGTATCTAAAGTGGGTGGGTTAATAAAAACAGAATGTAATGTCGTTTCGCATTAAAAATCATTTTGTTTTTATGCTTATTTGGCTTGTATGCATCCTATTTTTACAATTATTTATTTGAATTAAATTTGTCATGTAATGTTGACAAAAGTTTGAAATATGAAGAAAGTTGATCAAAAAAGTAAAAAAAAATGAATGGCATGTAAACAAGGCTCTCGAGAATTGCCGAAAAAGATCAAGAAAAAATGGTCAAAGTTGAACCTAGTTCCAAGTAAAAACCCAAATTCATGTGTTTGACGTGGATTAAAAACTTCTGAAGTAGAAAAATCTGACACACCCATGCTCGTGTTGTGAATCGTGTTATCTCGTGCCCAAACGCAGCGGAAGTTTTAAAAATTTTAATTTTTGACATTCAAAATATTGCTTAAGCACTCATATGGTTTTAAACGAATAAACATACAAAGGATGTTTAAAACTTCTACCTTAGTGAATTTTCACTTGGCTCCAGCTACGCCGGTACAAGCGAACGTAGCTCTTGTTGTAAATCATACGTACGTTTTTCAAATCTTTTTTCTTCAATCTTCAAATCAGGTCCGTGATTTGATTACTTGTTCCACTTCCAACTTGCACTAGAAATTCTATAAGGATTTTATGCAGAGATTGATATGAAGCTGCCGAAAACAAGGAGAGTGGGAAGAAGTGGCTTTTTTCGAAAAATCCCTTGGCTTGGAGGCTAGGGTTTCGAAACTTGAGAATGAATTAATGTTTTTAACCCTAAGCCTACTACACATATATATATAAACTTAGGGCTCATTAATTAAATTAAATACTTAATGATCTTAATCAATTAATTATTCTAGTCCAAGTAGTTTCTTTAATTAATTAATCTTTTAAATTCCAATTAAGAACCTTGATAATATATATTGATTTTGCACTTCTACAAGCCCATTATACATACTAGCCACCGAGGCACACGCGTTGCGTGTGTCATGAATATATTGAGCTAATATATTAAACATTCATGAAATTACAACAGCATGACACCGAAACACTTTGTACGTGAATCATGGAAGGCAATGGATTCCAAAACTTAAATAAATCTGTCAAACTCAATTTGTTACCTTACATGATATAGGTTTTGATATCAAAAAATAATATTTCTTTTGAAGCCGCATTATCATCTCATGTGAAATAATGATAAATTTCAATGTAAAAGAAGTAAACAAATAGTCAAATGATTTTTCAAAAAATATCATAATATCGTTGAGCTAAAATATATTGAGTATAAAAACATCAAATTTGTATCCTAAATTCAGCTAATAAATTGAACAAAAACAATTAAAATTGTTTTTATCTTTAGACAATGTATATGCTTAAGTTAAACCCTCTATGTTCTAGCATATTAATAAAATAATATTCATTTATCGAATCATACCCAAGTACACATAAATGTACAAAAGAAATAGAGCAATCTATTAAAGCGTGCTATAAAAAATTGACATGACATAACAAAATATAAACTACTGCTAGGATTTCGCTAAATACATGGAAAATAAAGTAGAAATTGACAAACTCCTTTTATTTGACAAAAAAACCAAAATAATGTAAGTAGATTATTTCACAAAGATTAACAATACAAATTCTAGCAATAGTGGTAGAATTAAATCATTTTCGTAAGACATGAATTTTTGAAAACCTAAGGCGTTTTTTTATTTATGGAGACTATTGATTGGATTCCTGCCTCCATGATCCGCGTTTTCCATGTATGAATTGTCAGGTTTAAATACATATGCAGCAAATATTCAAATATGACATATCAGTAAGGATGCAAATGTGCCATTTAAAAGTTCAGGTTTTGAGATCAGAACTCTGCTAGATCTCGAAACATTTTTGTTTAATCTACCAACCAAAATGTTAATTTGTCTATAAAGATTATAATAAAACAATGTTTAAGAAGCTTTAAGATAATGATTTAGTGACGCTGTTAACAATATGCGAGAGATTAGACCATAAGACCGTGAAGCTTGTAATAAATACATTATCACCTGCAATATCAAATCAAACAAACGTTTTTTTATATGATTACTGATATAAAGCAACATAATAAATCATAAAATAAGCTTATTCATTGTTAAAAACAAACCAGATGAAGATGAGGGCGAGTATATCTGTTCCATTGAATTGAGTATGACAATTCTACAAATAACTTGTTTGCAACCAGTATCCTTCGGCTTTTGAGGAAAAATCACAAAGTCAAAACCAACAAAATAATTAAACTTAAACCAATAAACAGAAAATCGTAAATAATATATTTACCCATAAGACAATAACCAAGTACTTTTTAAAATTAATTCAATAGATATAGAAATTCTAATATCCATGCCAAAAATGGTTATCTGGTAGACTTGATAAGAAAGAGGATGAAAAATAGAACAACATGGATAAATATAAAATTATGGTCACTATTCCATAGGGATCAAAATAAATAATGAGGATTTTATGATATTATTATTTTTTAACGAAAGAACTCATAATAAAATCTGAACTTGATCTCTTTCAGCTTCACCAATGAATGGACAAAAAATTCCATGTAAAAATCCAAAAGAATTTATGTGTTACTGTCTAAATTAATATGGATTGATAAAGAAAGATAAAAATGTAATCATTAGTACATAAAGGAGAATGTAATAATGAGATTGCTCGGTAATATGCAAACATGATTTGAATAAATAAATCAATTTGTTAAGCTGTAGTGATGACCTAATGAAAATGATCTTCAATTGTTCACAAACATTGACTTTGCTCCCAAACCAACAGAATCTGGTTTCCAAGCTAATTGTTAATCATTCCATCAATAGACTTACAGTTTAGAATAGAACAAAAAATTTGTGCAAAAATTGGAATAAAGAAAACACATATTTACCTGTGGAAGGATAAGCAATCAAAAGATTTTAATGTCGTATCCAAGATTGTTAATGACAGAGGAAGCATCCAACCAAAGACAATCAATAATCAAACCGAATGCTCATTCCCAGTTATGTATATTTTTAACAATCAATCAAGTACAATAACAGCAAGGATAGAAGAGGGTCTTGACACAAAATATGATTAAATTCATGCATTTAAGTTTTTGTTTATTAGCTGCAGAAATTGTAAGAGGAATTTAGTTGTGGTGCAGAGGCCGTGGAATTCGAGCCATTTTGTAAGATTCAATTGAGACTAATTAAACAATTTTAAGTTTGCTACAATATGTATAATTCTTTAATGAATCAAATATTTTATTTGCTGCTTTTTAATGACCAAGAATGATGGTATGTTTCATCAAAACAACTATAAGTGAGAAGGCACACCCTTCAGTCCCATCGAGATATAGCGAAAAAAAACACTTCAACATTGCACCTCAGATCATAAAACCAGTTCTGAACAACATTTAAAACTTGTTGTAGCTTATCACAAACATTCATATTTTAAAAGTATTATTTTTCATCTTAAATAAGAATCGGGTTGACCCGTCTTACGGAAATAAATTCGCGACATCAAATTAAAAGAAAACCATACAGAAAACTTTTCCACTAAATATAAAAATGTGAGAAACCCAATAAATTCATATGTTCACCTTTTTAATTAAGAATAAAATCCATGATCTTAGCTTCCTTGTAAGATTTTAATCTGAATTGTTTCCTTTCCTCAAATATTCACCACTGGCATAAACTTTGTTTCATCATTACTACTACTTTGAAACAATGATGAGGCGCTAAACAATCAAACTAATATTAGATTTCACTAAAATAAAATAAAAAAAACTACACACAAATATATAGTAATAGTTCTGCTTGAGTAAATTCTCAAAAAACCTCAAATAACAATTACTATTCCTCGAGCAACACAACCAGAGTATAAATGAGAAATGACTTAAAACTTTAGAGCACAAATGATTACTCGGTTCAATTTACAGGGAATCCAATTACCACATTAAATTAATTACAAATCCAACCCATATTTTTTCTAAAATTCGAATCAACCAAAATAATCAGTGTCCTTGTTAAAAAATAATAATTTTAATTAGCTATTAAAAAATGTGTACAGTGTATTGAACACTTTATTTCTACAAACAAAATAAATCAACAAATAATATCATTTTAAAAGTATTATTCTACCCACTGCCACCAGCAATTGAATGCAATTTTACCTTCACGATTGCAAAATCGCAAATACCGGAAGAGAATAAGCTCAAATTCATAAAAATACTCGGATTTCAAATTTAAGAAAATATATTTTTAGTACTTTATGATCCGGGATTTCTGGTGAAGGAAAAAAACGGAATCATCTTAAAGAAAACGACGCAAACAATCTTGGACCGATCAAAAAAGAGAACATGTACAAATAAACTATAGTCCAAACGGCACAAACGTTAGGGAAAATGGCACAAACATCACTCAACAAACTGAAAATAATTTATTCTAGTTAGACAACAAAAAACCTCCATCCTAAATGCGTACACAAAATTAAGAAACAAAAAAATAAGGTTCTTACCGTCGTGTGATAGAAGTTTGGGAGAGGAGATTTAACTTCAAAGAGAATGTGTTGTGTGATAGAAGTTTGGAGGGGAGATTTAACCTAGATCTGAAATTGAAAATAAAGAATGGAGTTATAGTTTCTGAAGAATCGTTGGAGCGTGTAAAACGTGGAGAGATGGAGTGAGGGTAATTTAGGTACTTCAAAAAATAGACCAAGACACCGTGTATTTATTCTAAGATGCCTAGCTTTAATAAATAGTAAAAGATATTATCTCATCTGCAAGATCAAAATGAACGGACGATTTTGATAAGATCAATAATATAAAGCGACATATTAAATAACAGACCATAAAATAATTCATTGTTAAAAACAAACCAGATGAAGATGGGGGCGAATAGATTGATCCATTGAATTGAGTATGCCATTTTTACAAATACTTTGTTTGCAACCAGTATCCTTCAGCTTATGAGAAAAAACACAAAGGCAATTCATAATCAATAAAAAAATTCAACTTAACCAACAACAAAAAAATCACAAATAATATGTTTATCCAATAGGCACTACCCAAGTACTGTTTAAATTTGATTCAATAACTATAGAAATTATATTAGCTATGCCTAAAATGGTTATTCGGGAGACGTGATAAGATAGACGATGAGAAATAGACAATCATGGGCAAGATAAAAACATGGACATAATACATGGTGCCACATATAGCTGAATGTTGTTGAACAAAGATAATGGAATTTATTAGCATCCCCCAAAATCTAACGTTGAAACATGTAGCATGTATTTAATGATTATCGTAACTATTTGTACATAATGTTTTTTTAAAAAAATTAGAATAAAGAGAGTTGACTTACTCACACTTAATTATTCTCAATTAGGTAGCAATACATCTTTGAAAATCACGTTTCTTGTGAATACATCAAATTGACGCTCTAAATTTCCATCTTTTGCCAAAATTTTTGTAGAATTTTGTGAGAATTCTCTTGAAAGTGCCACATATAGCTGACCATGGCTGAACACATGGTTACGCAAAAATATGCCAATATTTGGGATTGTTTGACCTTGAGATTTGTTTATTGTCAGAGCAAAACTAAGCCTTATGGGAAATTGTCAACGGGTCATGTAACGCCCCGAAAATTTAAGGTCCACGCGAACCACATGCGCAAATTATTAAATTATTTGTGCATTTCAATTAAATGTTTTAATTGTATTAATTAGTTATGTTGTACATATTTGCAAGTTTAAATTATATTTTTCTACATGGTTGCATTAAAACGTATTTTTATAGGTTATTCGAGTTGCGATCGAGGAAACGGAGACCGAGGGCTGAAAAACGTAAAATATTTTTATTAAATAATTATGTTTAATTATTTAAAATATGATTGTGGGTTTTTCTTATAAGGGGTTTTAAGGTGATTTTTATACGCCGGAACGTAAATTTTATCGGTGTTGGTTTTGCATTAAAAATACGAGCTTTTTGGCAAACCGGCTAATAAATTAACAAATTTGTTTAAACAAAAACCTTGTTAATATTTTATTAAATTCTAATTAAGGCTAATGGGCTTAATTTAATGGCTTAATAGGCCTAAGCCTAGTTAGCAAATTAATTAGCTATTTAAAAGTGGTAATCACCAAAAACCTTTCACTTTGCAATTGGAAACACACGGCCACACACTTCTAAATTTCAGAAACTCTCCCCAACTCTCTCAGACCCCACGGCACACACACGCTCACAATTTTAGAAGAAAATTCGAAGGATTCAAGGAGAAGATAGCCAAGGTTTCACTTCGTTCTTCGTCGTCAACGTTTTTTTATCGTGCGTTTAAAACGCAAAGGCACGCCATACATCTCCTTTTCTCATCCATCATATCATATTATTGTTTTAATTACTGTATACATGAAGAACATGGATTTATTTTTCAGTATTTTCGGAATAATGCATGCACACATGAGGAAACATGAGATTTTTTATGCAAATTCATGATTTTTATGGGCTAGAATGGGCTGCCATGATTAGTACTTGTTAGGGGCATGATTTTTACGATTTTAAAGGTCCTAGGATGCACTAATAACGTTGCAATCAAGACACTATCATTCTTAAATCTGAAAGGAAACTTACCAGTAAGGGCCGAGAGATTGGGTTGTCTTCATGGGTTCGATTTTGATGCATGGGGCTTAGGGGCTCGACCAGATCTTGACGAGGACTAGTTTGGGACGTGGCTAGGTCCTAGGAAGAGTCCTAGCATGGCTAGGACTCGTGTACCAGGCTAGGGAAGAGTCCACGCTGCATAGGACTCTTCCCGTAAGGTGATGGTGGTCGGCCGAGATTTTCAGGGGAATGGCTCGGTTGATGGCTGGGCTATTTGGTCTTGGTGATGGTTTGGGACGGTCCAAAGAGGGGTAGGAAGGGTCAGGGCTCATGGTGGAACGAGCAAGAGTCCACGCGAAGTATCACGCACGCACGCAGGGAGCTAGGGAGGGGCGCAGGTTGCTGTCCTTGATTCAGAAGCTTCGCTGCTTGGGTCAGGGGCTGGGCTAGGCTTGGGTCGGGTCTGGGCATGGTCCAGGGATGCTAGGGTCAGGTGGGGCTCGGTGGTTAAGTGCTGGAAGGGTCCTAGAGTCACTAGGAGTTTTTATACAAGAGTTCATCCTTGTGCGCTAGTTTGAGTGAGTTTCCAGGAGGTTTTTGAGCAGGCCAGGGCTGGTTTTATGGTCTGGGCTTGGTCAGGAAGGTCTCCAGGTGGGTTGGCTAGGTTTTGGCTCGAGGTGGCTCGGGCGTGGCTTGAGTAGATTAGGAGATGGCTCGGTGCGTTCAATAAAGGGTTAAAAACAAAAATTAAAAGGCTAAAAATATATCCATGGGTCCACGGGGGTGGCTCATGAATTGGAAGGGTAGAATAAATCATATAAATGCTATGTTTAAAATTTGGGATTAAAATAATGAGTTTTTGGATTTATTCGTGATTTAATCGCCGCACGACTCGCTAATTAACGAATTAATTGAAACGCCTAGTTTTAAGCTTTATAAAATTATGGAAAATTAGATTTAAGCTTAAATAATTATTAAAAAGTCTAAGTTTTGAATTTGAAAATTTTATATTAAGGTTGGTTTAATTCGGCATTAAAACGCATTAATACGTCACATTTAAAGATTAACTTAAAAGTTCTCGATTTAAGACAAATAAAAATATGAGAAAATTCTTGTAAGCTTAAATAATTATTTGGGACATGTTAGAGTCAATGAATTCAAGAAAATATCAAAATCGAGGAGTTTTACGTTTAGGGGTAAAACGGTCTTTTTACACCTAAAAATTAGTAAACGTCATGGCAATGCCCTGAATGCTGTTTTATGTGCTAATATGATTATTTTCTATAGTTATGGATGTTTATGAAATTTTTATGTTAAAATGATATTTTAAATGTTTATGAGATTTTATATGTTAAAATGATATGTTAAATGTTTAGGGAATTTTATATGTTTATGATTTAATATGTCAATATATTATTTTAAATTTTTGAGGTTTAAATGTCATTTAAAATGTTTATGAAATGTTCATGATTAAATTATGGTTTGTAAATGTCTATGGGATTTTTATGATTTAAGAAATACATTTAAAAGACATGTTGCAGGCTTGGTTTCAAAAACGAAAATGTTATGTTATGCATGATTATATAAAGTGATGAGAATGTTAAACGTTGAAGGAAGTGAAGTGATTGTGACTAATTCGTTAATATTGGAGACATCGTGAGGGCGACGATCCCAGTGGGAGCCCGACGATCGTGTTTCCATTAATACGAATATGACGATATGAGGATATGAGGTTTGAGGTAAGAATGAGAATATCGTGAGGGGAGAAGGCCTCAGAGGGAGCCCAGACGATCGTATTTCTATTCGATGAGGATAGGCCAGGGCCCAATTGACCGGTGAGAGTGTTGCTGGTGTCCCCCGCCGCCCAGTACTGAGTTTTCATGTAGATGGATCGATCGATTTTTGAGTTTGAGGAAAGTCAAAATTAACGATCTGAATTCAACAAAGGTAAAGGAAAAGAAAAAGGAAAAATGTTTATGATCATGAAAAAGATTTTATTTTATGTCATGTTGAGGAAAAAGAAAGGAAAATGCTAAGGTTTATGTGATGCATTTCATGAAAATGTTTATACTTAAAGTTTATGCATCATTATAAGAATGTTTCTATTTAAAGTTCATGCAACATAAAAGGTTTGGGAAAATGTTCATGTTTGAAGTTTATGCATCTTCATGAAAACGATATTTTAAGTACAAGTACTTTTCACTGTTATATGTTGACTGTATTACGTATTACTTGCTATAAAGTTGATGGTGTGTTGAGTCTTTAGACTCACTAAGTGTGATGGATGCAGGTGAGTTTAAGGGAGGACTTGACGGATGATTTGACTGGACTGAAGGCGCACACAACCCGAGGACCAGCGCTTTTACTTTTTCGCATTTACGATTATGATTCATGATTTACGTTAAGGATTTTAAGACTATTTATTTATGCTTTTTGAGAGATTTTTGAGAGGTTTCGTATGGGCTACACTTTTCAAACTTATTGCTTTTCAGGTTTGATAAAACAGTTGACGATTTCATTTTTATGACTATTGCACTTGATTTTAAAAAAAATGCTAGTTGGTTGGTGTTTCATTTTTAAAGGATAAAATATTTTATAAAAATATTTTCATGAGGTTTATGTATATGGCCGAAAATTGAGTGTTTAAAAAAAATTTCTAGTACTTTTAAAGCAATAAAAAGGGCAGACTGTTTCAGTTGGTATCAGAGCAAAGGTCCTGTAAAGGATTGTGTCATCATCATAGCCAGAAAGATCAGTCGTCAAGCCTCAATTTGTAAGTTTACATGCTTTATATGATTTACATGTTGTTACCTGCATGACTACATGAATTATATGTTCAGGTCACATGTTTAATAGCTTCATGATAATGTATGTTTTATATGCTTTAGAATTTTTATACGTGATACAATATGAAATAGGAAATTATTTGATTTTAACGCATGTTGGCTTCGTGGTGGAATTGGACTATGTTGATTTTGGGTTTAGTATTGACGTGCTACTTTTTGGGCTATAAATTAATCGTGAATATTATGAATTCTTTTGGGACACGTAGATTTTCTAAGAAAATATTTATGATTCGTGGTTACTAGTTGAATTAATTTTGAGAATTACTCATAAGGAATGAGGATTCGAGGATATGTAACGACTTTGGGAATAAAAAAAATGTATAAATTGGGATTTTAAGTTTTGTTGAAAGGTAAGATTGGTTATAGAAATTGATTTTGGGAAAATAAGCTTAAAATTTTTGAAATTATGTCATGGGAAAACTGTAAAAGAAAATTAAGAATACCGAAAACTTATGGGTTAATCGTAGGATTTTCGAAATTAAGGATCAATTAAGATAATTTTTGGGAAAATTAAGAAGTTATTTTGCAATTTCTAAGGAATTTGGGAACTAGTTTAACAATAAGTGAAAATTGAATGGGTTAAATGATAAGAATTTTCGATGATTTAGATTTTTAAGAATATTTGAAACTTTGGGATATCTTGGGTTATAATGTTATAAGGAATGTTGATAATGGGTTTTTAAGGATGAAACAATATCAGGCTTGAAAAATGTAAGCATTAGCGGATGCGTTTATGGATTTTAAGATTGAAATTTGATAAGTTGACGAACATTTTGGGTATAAAATAATAAAAGTAATATACAATAAGTATGGTCATCTATATTTTAGGGAATTGTAAGAAAAGTTGAAATTTGAGGTTATAATAGTAACATCACTAAGTCATTACGGATCTTTTTAAGTTGCAATTCGAAAATAAGGATTTAGAAGGAAATAAAAAATTTAATTGGGATCGAGGAGACATAAGGACATTCTAGAGCTTAAGTTTTATCAGAATAGCGCAGCGGAAGCGTAGATTTTCGGGAAACAAGAACTAAGTCTAAACTTTGGGTTATTAAGGATAAGCGAATTTCGAAGACTAAATTCAATTTAAGGGGGGAAGATTGTAACGCCCCGAAAATTTAAGGTCCACGCGAACCACATGGTCAAATTATTAAATTCTTTGTGCATTTCAATTAAATGTTTTAATTGCATTAATTAATTATGTTGTACATATTTGAATGTTTAAATTATATTTTTCTACATGGTTGCATTAAAATGTATTTTTAAAGGTTATTCGAGTTACGATCGAAGAACGGAGACCGAGTGCTGAAAAACGTAAAATGTTTTTATTAAATAATTATTTTTAATATTTAAAATATGATTGTGGGTTTTTCTTATAAGGGGTTTTGAGGTGAGTTTTATACGCCGGGACGTAAATTTTATCGGTGTTGATTTTTAATGAAAAATACGAGCTTTTTGGCAACCCGGCTAATAAATTAACAAATTTATTTAAACAAAAACCTTGTTAATATTTTATTAAATTCTAATTAAGGCCAATGAGCTTAATTTAATGGTTTAATAGGCCTAAGCCTAGTTAGCAAATTAATTAGCTATTTAATAGTGGTAATCACCAAAAACCCTTCACTTTGCAATTGGAAACACACGGCCACACACTTCTAAATTTCAGAAACTCTCCCCAACTCTCTCACACCCCACGGCACACACACACTCACAATTTTAGAAGAAAATTCGAAGGATTCAAGGAGAAGATAGCCAATGTTTCACTCCGTTCTTCGTCGTCAACATTTTTTTATCGTGCGTTTAAAACGTAAAGGCACGCTATACATCTCCTTTTCTCATCCATCATATCATATTATTGTTTTAATTACTGTATACACGAAGAACATGGATTTATTTTTCAGTATTTTCGGAATAATGCATGCACACATGGGAAAACATGAGATTTTTTATGCAAATTCTTGATTTTTATGGGCTAGAATGGGCTGCCATGATTAGGACTTGCTAGGGGCATGATTTTTACGATTTTAAAGGTCCTAGGATGCACTAATAACGTTGCAATCAAGACACTATCATTCTTAAATCTGAAAGGAAACTTACCGTAAGGGCCGAGAGATTGGGTTGTCTTCATGGGTTCGATTTTGATGCATGGGGCTTAGGGGCTCGACCAGATCTTGAGGAGGACTAGTTTGGGACGTGGCTAGGTCCTAGGAAGAGTCCTAGCATGGCTAGGACTCGTGTACCAGGCTAGGGAAGAGTCTACGCTGCATAGGACTCTTCCCGTAAGGTGATGGTGGTCGGCCGAGATTTTCAGGGGAATGGCTCGGTTGATGGCTGGGCTATGTGGTCTTTGTGATGGTTTGGGACCATCCAGAGAGGGGTAGGAACGGTCAGGGCTCGTGGTGGCTCGAGCAAGAGTCCACGCGAAGAATCACGCACGCACGCAGGGAGCTAGGGAGGGGCGCAGATTGCTGTCCTTGATTCAGAAGCTTTGCTGCTTGCGTCAGGGGCTGGGCTAGGCTTGGGTCGGGTCTAGGCGTGGTCCAGGGATGGCTAGGGTCAGTTCGGGCTCGGTGGTTAAGTGCTGGAAGGGTCCTAGAGTCACTAGGAGTTTTTATACAAGAGTTAATCCTTGTGCGCTAGTTTGAGTGAGTTTCCAGGAGGTTTTTGAGCGCGCCAGGGCTGGTTTTACGGGATGGGCTTGGTCAAGAGGGTCTCCAGGTGGTTTGGCTAGGTTTTGGTTCGAGGTGGTTCGGGCGTGGCTCGAGTAGAATAGGAGATGGCTCGGTTCTTTCAATAAAGGGTCAAAAACGTAAATTAAAAGGCTAAAAATATATACATGGGTCCACGGGGGTGGATCATGACTTGGAAGGGTAGAATAAATCATAAAAATGCTATGTTTAAAATTGGGATCAAAATAATGAGTTTTGAATTTATTCGGGATTTAATCGCCGCACAACACGCTATTTAACGAATTAATTAAAACGCTTAGTTTAAGCTTTATAAAATTATGGAAAATTATATTTAAGCTTAAATAATTATTATAAGTCTATGTTTTGAATTTGGAAATTTTATATTAAGGTTTGGTTTAATTCGGGATTAAAACGCATTAATACGTCACATTTAAAGATTAACTTAAAAGTTCTCGATTTAAGCCAAATAAAAATATGAGAAAATTCATGTAAGCTTAAATAATTATTTGGGACATGTTAGAGTCAATGAATTCAAGAAAAAGTAAAAATCGAGGAGTTTTACGTCTAGGGGTAAAATGATCTTTTTACACCTAAAAATTAGTAAACGTCATGGCAGTGTTCTGAATGCTGTTTTATGTGCTAATATGATTATTTTCTATAGTTATGGATGTTTATGAAATTTTTATTTTAAAATGATATTTTAAATGTTTATGGGATTTTATATGTTAAAATGATATTTTAAATGTTTAGGGAATTTTATATGTTTATGATTTAATATGTCAAAATGTTATTTTAAATGTTTTGAGGTTAAAATGTCATTTAAAATGTTTATAATATGTTCATGATTAAATTTTATTTTTAAATGTCTATGGAATTTTTCTGATTTAAGGAAGACATTTAAAAGACATGTTGCATGCTTGGTTTCAAAAACAAAAATGTTATGTTATGCATGATTTTATTAAGTGATGAGAATGTTAAACGCTGAAGAAAGTGAAGTGATTGTTGAAACGTCTGCTTATTCGTTTTCTTAAAAAATACTAGAAATTTTTTTTAAAACCTCACATAGCATCGGCCGAACCATAAAATATTTTTGACATCATTTTAAAAATAAACATCCAACTGCCATTTAAAAATCCAAAGGAAAATATTTTAAAGCATAAAATCGTCAAACATTTTACCAACCTAAAAACATTATTCGAAAAGTATAGCTCATAGTATAACCTCTCAAAAATCTTTCATAACATAAATAAAAGACGTAAAAAATATCTTTAACATTACTTAAAATGATAAATCATAACTAGTGCGGAAAACTAGCGTCGGTCCTCGGGTTATGTGCACCTTCAGTCCAGCAAAGTCAACCATCAAAACCTCCATTATCATATTCATAATCAATATCACCTGCATCAATCACACCTAGTGAGTCTAAAGACTCAACACGTCATATTTTTGATAACGAGTAATACGTAATACAGATAACATACAACAGTGAAAAATACTTGTACTTAAAATATCATTTTAATGAAGATGCATAAAAATAAACATTTTCGTAAAAATTTCATGATGAGTAAAACTTTTAAATAAAAACATTTTCATAATATTATGCATAAACATTTTCATATAAACATAAACATATTCATATTTATATCAACATATTCATGTCCTCAGATTAACATATTCATATTCATGTTCGTGTATGTTGAATTCAGATCGTTGATTGTGACTCGTATTCTTAAACGTTTTGGGCGATGGATCCATCTAAAGAAAACCACAGTACTGGGCAGCGGGGACACCAGCAACACTCTCACTGGTCAACTGGGCTTTGGCCTACGTATTAATATATTCGTATTCGTATCACGTATTCGTATTCGTATCCGTATCCAAGGAAACACGATCGTCGGGCTCCCACTGGGACCATAACCCTCACGATATTTCCAACATGTAGTAGTCACAATCCCTTCACATCCTTCAACATGTTATCATCACTTAATAAAAATCATGTATATACATATCGTTTTATTTTTGAAACCAAGCATACAACATATCTTTTAAATGTCAAAGATTAAACCATAAAAATCCATGAACATTTATAATAAACGTTTTAACATATAAAAATTCACAAACATCCATAATCATAAAAATAATCATATTAGCATATAAAATAGCATTTAGGACACTGCCATGACGTTTACTAATTTCTAAGTGTAAAAAGATCGTTTTACCTCTGGATGTAAAATTTCCTGTTTTTGACATTTTCTTAATTTCATTGACTCTAACATGTCCCAAATAATTATTTAAGCTTACATGAATTTTCTCATATTTTTATTTAGCTTAATTCGATGACTTTTAAATTAATCTTTAAATGTGACGTATTAATGCGTTTTATTCCCGAATTAAACCAAACGAAAATTATTCAAAAAGTGTCGTTTGTTTTGCAACTTTTTATGCATAAAAATAAAATATAATATGATGTGCTGATGGTTTGAAAGAAGAATAGGCGTGCCTTTGCGTAATTAACGCACGAAAAACCGTTGACGATTTGCGAAGAACGGACAAGAACCTTGGCTTGAATTTTCCTTGGCTTCCCACGATTTTTCTTCCAAAACTTTAAGTGTGTGCCATGAGTTTGGAGTGTTTTGGAGGAACAAAATTGAGTGGCCGATTTGTTTTGAGGGTTTGGGGATGGTGATTATACATTTTAAATACATAAAATTCTACTAATAAGGCCTTAAGTCTATTAAACATAAGTTAGGCCCATTAAAGCTAGATTAGGATTTTATTAAATTATTAAAATGATTTTGGTAAAGATAGTTTGTAAATTAAATAGCCGGGTTGTCAAAAAGTTTGTATTTTTGTTGAAAAACCAACACCGATAAAATTTACGTCCCGGCGTATAAAATCACCTCAAAACTCCTTATTTTAAAAAATATGAAAGGCCATCAACCATATTTTAAACAATTGAAAATAATTATTTAATAAAAACATTTTACGTTTTTTCAGCCTTCGGTCTCCGTTCTTCGATCGCAACTTGAAAAATCCTTAAAAATACAGTTTTAATGCAACAATGTAGAAAAATATATATTAAACATGCAAATATGCACAACATAATTAATTAATGCAATTAAAACAATTAATTAAAATACAAAGAATTTAATAACTTGCGCGCATGTGGTTTACGTGAACCTTAAAATTTTCGGGGCGTTACAATTGTGACTAATTCGCTAATATTGGAGATATCGTAAGGGCGACGGTCCCAATGGGAGCCTGACGATCGTGTTTCCATTATTACGAATATGAGGATATGAGGATATGAGGTTTGAGGTAAGAATGGGAATATCGTGAGGGGTGAAGGCTCCTGAGGGAGCCCATTTATGGGAGAATGACCCAGAGGGAGCCCCGACGATCGTATTTCTATTCGATGAGGATAGACCAGGGCTCAGTTGACCGGTGAGAGTGTTGCTGGTGTCCCCCGCCGTCCAGTACTGTGGTTTCATGTAGATGGATCCATCGACTTTTGAGGTTTGAGGAAAGTCTCAATTAACGATCTGAATTCAACAAAGGAAAAAGAAAAGGAAAAGGAAAAGTGTTTATGATCATGAAAAAGGTTTATGTTATGTCATGTTGAAGAAAAAGAAAGGAAAATGTTAAGGTTTATGTGATGCATTTCATGAAAATGTTTATGCTTAAAGTTTATGCATCATTATGAAAATGTTTCTATTTAAAGTTCATGCATCATAAAAGGTTTGGGAAAATGTTCATGTTTGAAGTTTATGCATCTTCATGAAAATGATATTTTAAGTACAAGTACTTTTCACTGTTATATGTTGACTGTGTTACGTATTACTTGCTATAAAGATGATGGTGTGTTGAGTCTTTAGACTCACTAGGTGTGATGGATGCAGGTGAATTTGAGGGAGGACTTGACGGATGATTTGACTGGACTGAAGGCGCACACAACCCGAGGACCAACGCTTCTACTTTTTCGCATTTACGATTATGATTCATGATTTACGTTAAGGATTTTAAGAATATTTATTTATGCTTTTTGAGAGATTTTTGAGAGGTTTAGTATGTGCTACACTTTTCGAACTTATTGCTTTTCAGGTTTTGTAAAACAGTTGACGATTTCATTTTTATGAAAATTGCACTTGATTTTAAAAAAAATGCTAGTTGGTTGGTGTTTCATTTTTAAAGGGTAAAATATTTTATACATGAGGTTTATGTATATGGCCGAAAATTTAGTGTTTAAAAAAAAAATTTCTAGTACTTTTAAACCAATAAAAAGGGCAGACGTTTCAGGTCAACTCAAATGGTAATCAAGAATTATCTTCACTTTTCAATGGCATTATATGTAGAAAGAATTTAGTACCCTTGTGAGGACCTGTTATGATATCGACATCTATATAATTTTTACGAAGACTGCGGCATATTAATCTTGTTCCATTGCATAGACCAAGTTCGGGCGCAACATTTCTTAAGAGCATGACAGGACTTCCTACTTTCAATATGATCCTACGTGGTGGCAAACCACTTGGACTAAGGAAATTCAAAAATTCTTCTTGAAAAAGGTTGTGATTGTCGTCTTCTACACTATCCCAAGAGGTATACTATTTTTCCTCTCCAGGAAACTTGAGAATGAGCATTTGATTAATATTATCGACGTCAACATTTTTTGGTGTGATGATGGCTCTATCAACCATATAGTGTTCATCGTTCACATGATTTCTCATATTAGGAAAAATATAATCAATCAACATCTGAATTGATTGTTCTCCTTCCCATGGTATGATAATTGAATCTGGTAATTTTATGAAATCACCATTCACAGTATGTTGCAATCCATCACCTATGCGCAAGAGAAATTGCGAGAACTCAATATCTTGAGTAGATCTCATATTTTGTTGAAGGTGTATTATCTTTACGCAATGCCAGAATGATGACCTTGAAATACTTGCAGCAATTTGTTCTGCCTTTGACTTTCGTTTAACAACCGGTAACACTTGTCGAAAATCGCAACCAAAAACCATTGTCTTCCCTCCAAACGCTATTTGATTTTCCATAATATCTTGGAAACTCTTACTGACGATTCAAAAGCATAGCGATTTGCCATTGGAGCCTCTTCCCATACTATAGCTGATGCACGCCTTATTAGATCTGCAAGTTCTGTCTGCTTTTTTATTTGGCACAATGTTGATGCGGTTGGTCTAAGTGGAATTTTAAAACGTGAATGTGCAGTTCTTCCATCTTGCAACAATGTCGCAGCTATTCCAGATGTTGCTATCGCAATTATAATTTTACCCATTTTTCTCAAATGTGCCAACATTGAGCGGTATAAAAAAATCTTACATGTACCTCCTGGACCATCAACGAAGAAAAGTTTTGATTGGTTATTCATAATACTTTCTATGATGGTGTCAAACGCAATCCTTTGCTGAGCATTCAAACGTTCAATAGATCGCAAATCATCATCAAAAATCTGATAAGAAAACTTATCCTCAATTATTTTTGGTAGCGTTGTGTCTTCTAAAAACTCAACACTTATTGATGGAAAATCAAAATCATCAAATTTTTTTTTTTGTATTGATGCAACAACCTTCGTATCTCAAGCAATAACTTATTGATGATTAAGTTACTTGATGAAATTTCTCTACCATAATCTTCACACATGCAAGGATGGAACTCATCCCAGAGTTCTCGAATTGTTGTTGGTTGAATACCAGTATGGATACAAATAACCTTCTAAATGAAGATGACATTTTAAAAGAGCGTGCTTCTTGCAGACAATGTTTTACATAATCATCCTGTTGAAGAAGTCCTCTAATTTGAGAAGACTCCTTAAATGTTGAATATGTTACCCCCATTCAAAGTCATCAGATCTTCAAAAGATGTTGGGCCCCTGAGATGGTTTAAAAGGATACGGAGATAAAACCTCTCACCTTCAGATGGCGACACAACATATACTCTACCAACCACTTTATTGTTGCTTCTTCGACGAATCCATTTTTTTCCGGATTTTATCCATGTGTAATATTATGGAAATTCTCGATATAAATACTTTTCAGTCAAGTCAGGATCACAATTTATTTTGAAAAATTCTGTAAGCATAGTCTTCGAGTTGTCATCATCTACTATTATATCACTTACATGTTGTTGGGGGTGAAAATAAACCAAATGTTGGTTTGGTGTATGTAGTTGTAACATAATGACTGAAGGATACATCCTACTGAACGCAAATGAGAAAATTCGCCACAATGCTTCAGGCGCACAAATCCACCTTCCATCCACGTATTATTGGATTTCATCACAAGTTTGCCCATTTCATAACTCTAGTGCGACCCGATCAGGACCTTTATGAATATACTTGTATATGTACTTGATACATTTAATCCCTCCACATACTTCAACATTAATATGACAATCATATTTTAATAAAAGCCACGGATTGTATGGGACAACCCAAGCATTATCAATGAAGACGTTGTCCTTGTTGGTAATTGATACTTGGCCACCTTCACGTCTTCGATACAAAGGGTATGAATCATTTCCTCGAGATGTGTATTCAACAAATGACTTTGGAAATTTCTTCTTACATTTACTATTTACCATGCATGGTTGTAATGCCCGAGATTTATTTACTGTAATCAGACGTTGATTAATTGATAGAATTGAAGTTGTAGGAGCTTGAGTGGAGAACCGGGCGTCAGCACAATGCAAGATCAATATTTTGTACAGAACTTTTGGCGCCCGAGCGGTAGAAAAGGACCTCCCGAGCGCCAATGCACCACAAGAGCATGTTTTGGGCAGAAAGTGTGGCGCCCGAGTGGTAGTTAATGACCGCCCAGTGCGCCATGTGTTCAGCAAGAACATATTGTGGACAGAACGTCCAGGCATCAAGCCGAGTAACCGAACAGAGTGTTCGGCGCCCGAGCGGTAATTCTCGACCGCCCGAGCGCCAACTAAGATGAATGAAAAATATGACACGTATCTTACACATCCAAGCTGATATATATAAATGCATCCCTTTTGAAATTGAAAGGAAAAAAGAAAGAAGAAACAGAGAAAGGAAGCACGAGAAATCCTCCAGAAATTCTTACGCCTTTATATTTCGATCCGTCCGTTAGATTTTCAATCCGACTTCAGTACTGAGTTTCTATCGACGAGAGCTTTAACTGGACGTAAGTTTTATTATATTTTGTGGTGATTTGAAATTATGATACTGCCAGAATAAGATATGATCCATATATGTTGTCTTTGCGATATCATACATTGTATAATTGAAGTCAGATCGAAGAACAGACTGTTTATGCAATTGTTATGATTTTCAGAACTGATATGATAGAGATTGTACAGATTCGAGAGTATGATCAGTTATTGTTGAGATTATGAGTTATACTGATATTAGGAGTCGTGTTATTATATCTGTAATGTTGAGATTGACGGAGTTATTGAGATTGTATTCTTATGCCGTCAAAACATCAGTAGATTGATTTTGATCAGATTCAGTATTGATTGAGATTGTATCATGATATCGTTGATATGAATCAGATTATGTTTGATTTGAGTATTGATCAGAACAGGTCTTGAATTAAGTTAGACATTGATACAGTGTATTCGATATTGTTATTGCCAGATTGATTTGACAGGCAGTGAGTTCGAGACTTCGATAGAGTCAGATCGACAGAACGAAACGGAAGGTATAAATTGATGTTGATGCGGGATTGCACAACTCGAGTTTGATTTGACTTGAGTTTCCCAAAATTACATACTTAACCTTATTGCATTGATATCTGCAATTGAATAAGATTGATATCTTTGATATATTGATTTATGTATTGAGTCATAGGCGGATACGCCTAGTCTTAGACGATTGATCTCGTGACAGAGGTACCCGATAGTGATGGAATCGTCACTGGGCCATTGCACATTGTCACAGAGGTCTGGCAGAATATGCCAGGGCGGATGTGCATAGTCTGTGGCGGATTTGCCAAGACGCCGGATGTTTGGTCGTACTGATATGTTGGGGAGTAGAGCAGCTCCTATCTCTGAGATTCGATACGGAAAGGGCCAAAGTCCGTGGATAGGAACGTACCACCACCCCGATTGGGAGTGTAGGTGGGTGTATGTTCTTATTCAGATCGGGATCCCTAGATTAGGATGAGTCGAGTCAGAGTCTAGGAATCACGGAGTGTGATTCGGAGTTTGTATTGCTTCATGTTCCTGATTTTGATACATGCTATGAATATCTGTTTCATGCTGTTATATTTGTTTATATGAAATGCATGTATACATGGTTTATACTGGGAATGTAATTCTCACCGGAGTTATCCGGCTGTTGTCTTGTTTGTATGTGTGCTTGAAAACAGGTGGGACATGATCAAGATCAGGAAAATGTTGAGAGATTATAGTCAGCGTGGAGATCCGGGCCCAGAAGCAGAATAGGATTCAACACTGGATGTATAGTCGTTGAACCTAGTTGAGATAGTGACATGTAGTACATGATTTGTACTTTACTCTTGGCATGTATATCGAATAGATTACTGTTACGTTTCCGCATTTATAATTTAAATAGAAAAAAACTTAGTCCCATTTTTCTTAATTGTTATATTTGACATTAATAATGATCAAGATATGAATTAGCGTCCGGGTCCCCACATCAGGTGGTATCAGAGCAATAGGTCTGTAGACTTAGATATGAGCTAGTGAGCGGGGTAGAATGAGTCTTCTTTCCTTGCTTTTGAATGCTAGCATAATTTACTGCTTTAATACATGTTTACTGTTTTTTTGAAGATACATGTTACCTGAATATCTGAGTTGATTTGGTAATGTGTATTATTTGAGAATGAATCAGAACCGATTCTTGATCAGAGGTAAGCTGATCCTAAAAGGACTGAGACGGATTTGTCTCATGTGATTGCTAACTCTTGTGATCATCAGATATATCTCCTCGAAGAATCCCAGAACAGGAATAGTATCTTGATTGATCTGATGGATGTGTCAGAAACTCCGACGAAAATACAGTTGAAGAGGTTTCAATCATTGACACCGCCGATTCTGAGGAGTACTTAGACAACTGTTGATTGTGAGAGCTGGATAGATGATATAGAGATACTGTTTGATTCACCTGAGTACCCAGATGAACGTAGAGTTAAACTGATTGGGCATCAGTTACAGGAGGTCACAAAGAGCTGGTGGATTGCAACCAAGGAAGCTTTAGAACATCGTGGTACAGTGATTACGTGGGGACTCTTTAAAGTGGAATTTTATCGAAGGTTTTTCCCAGTTTCGTACCGAGAAGATAAGAGGGCAGAATTTGAAATTTTGAAACAGGGTCAGCTAAACATTGAAGAATATGTTGCTCAATTTTCTACCTTGCTACGTTTTGCTCCTAACGTGGCTGAGAATGATGAAGTTTTGACTGATCAGTTTGTTAAAGGATTGAATCCTGAGGTATTGACATTGGTCAACACAGGACGACCCTATAATTTTGCTAATGCTCTGAGTAAAGCCAAGAGAGCCGAAGCCAGTCTGATGAGACAGAAAGGACCTTCGTTTGTGCCTCAAGCATCGAGACCACAGCAAACACCTCTCGGACTTGAGACTGGTAGTAGCAGTGGTGGAAAGAAAGACTATTTGAAAGCTCGAAAGAAACAGTTCAAGAAGTTAGGAAGCGGTTCGTCTAGTTCTAGTGGTTCTGGCCAGAGTTATACAGGACCTTACTGCAGCACTTGTGGAGGGAAGCATTCCACAGAGCAGCGCCGAGGAGTGTTTGGCACCTGCCGTATTTGTAGACAGCATGGACATTTTGCGCGAGTTTGTCCCCAGAGAGATACTCAGAGGTCACAGGGTGCCGAGTCATCTGGATCAGTGACCCAGACTGATAGACCATCATCTATTGTTTACTTTTTCCAACCAACCCCTACTCTGACACAACCACGGCCAGAAAAAAGGCAAAGTGGTGACAGTGACCGAGGAACAGATCCAGGATGCACTTGATGATATAGTGACAGGTAACTGTTCTTTTGTGATTATTCCGTGTATGTATTGAGAGATTCTTGTACATGCTATATATGATTTTTGAATGAACTGCATCGATGTATGCTTTATCTGTTGAGTCAGTGTATGCTGTAATATTTTATCTCTTTACCGTTTGGGGAGAGTTTTGATAGCAGTGAATTCTGTGAAACATCGTATACTACAGTGAGATGAGAATGAAACTGAGTTAACTTGTATTGTACTTGTGTTGTCTGAGTATGACTACATTATTGATATTGATATACTGATCAAGTACAGAGTTACCATAGAATGATTCCGGAAGATGGTAAGATTCGGACCTGAAATGGCCGAAGCAGGAATATTATACGGTAATGATTCTAGATTGAGAATTCCTTTGATATTTTTATTATCTATGACTCGATCAGTATAGAAAAGAGCAGAGGGACTCTTTATGTATTCAGTTGATTTACTGAAGTTTAGTCCATCATTGGCTGATTTGCCAGTGACATGAGAGTTACTGATGTGTTCCCTAGATGAGACTCCGGGTTTGATTCCAACCAGGGATATTGATTTCAGCCTTGACTTGATACCAGGTATTGTTTGATTTTAAAACATCGTACCGAGTGATACTGATTGAATTGAAGGATTTGAAAAATCAGGTAGAAGATTTACTAGCCGAGAGTTACATCTGATTGAGTGTTTCTCCTTGGAATGTATCAGCTATGTTTGTGAGTTGATAAACTCTGTGTTCAGAATATTTTGATGATTCTCTGATTAGTTGATCTATGATATTTTGGTATATTCGAAGAATATGACTGATTTTGTTAAATATCTGAGTATTGCATTGAATATTCTGAGAACTGGAAAATTGTATACTGAAACTGTTGAATTGGGAATCTTGATTAAGACAGATTGTATTCAGGGCTTGTTATATCTGAAGATGATATATCTGTTGATCTTAGCACAGTGAAGCCGTGATTAGTTAGCTTAGAACGACATCAGTGTCAGAAATTTGTAGCTGCATGAGTTTAGCAGGCTACTGTATATGATTGTTATTTTGAATTACTTGAGAATGATTATTTTCTGGAGCAGTATTTGATACAGATTGTATACAGTTGAGATTCTATACCGTTCAAGCCGAACCAGAGCTGATTTTAAGAGTTAAAACAGTTCAGAAAGTTGATCAGAATGGGCAGAACTTGATATCGATAGTCAGAGCAAGGTATCGATCAGAATATCAGGTATGTGATACTACATTGTATTTGAATAACCGATGGGTTATGCCAGATATTTCGGATTTGGGATGACAAGATATTGTCAGAAGTGCACAAAATCGATTCAACATTCCTACTGATGACTGAAAGATATATGATAATTTGAAAAGACAGTTTTGATAAAAACAGATGAGATCAGATGTGGCAGAGTTTGTACTGAAATGTATGAATTGCCGATAGATGAAGACAGAAAGAATAGAACCAAGAGATTGGTTATATAACTTATCGATCCCTGAATGGAAATGAGATTACATTTCCAGGGATATCGTGATGAAGCTACTGCAATACTCTCGAGATTGAGTATCAATTTGAGTTAAGAATGACAAACTGAGCAAGTTTGCCAGTTTTATTTCGTACATGTAGACGTACAGATATGACTAGATTACCGAGATATCTGTCAGAAAAGTGATCAGATTACACAGAGTGCCGAAAATTAATTATACCAGACCATGATTTCGGTTGACTTTGCACGTTTGGAAGAGTGTACAGCAAGAGTTGGGTACAAGGTTATATCTGAGTACCATACATCATCCATAGACTGATGCAGACTATCCAGACACTGGAAGATATGCTTAGAGCGGTAATGCTTGATTTAGCACTAGTTGACAGGATTCATTGTCACTCCGTGAGTTTCGTTCAACAGTAGCCATCAATTGCATATTGAGATGAAACTTTTCGAAGCGTTGTACGGTAAATGGTATAGATCCCCTCTTTATTGGGATGATATCTCTGAGATTCCTGAGATTGGACCTGACATGATCAGAGATATGACTGAGAAAGTGAAGCTGATTCAGAAAAGAATGACGACAGCTCTGAATAGACAGATTGAATATGCCAACGTCAGACGACGACCGATGGTATTTGATATAGGAGATTGAATATTGAATTGATTTAGCTTAAACAAAGTTGATGGCAGATAACGATGTTGATTTGTTATGAGCTGTTGATTTGTATATACGGATATTGTATAGCCAGTATTTGAGATCGATTCCATCAGAGTTACTCCCAGATGTATGGTGATATGATACTTCTTCAATGATTATTCCAGATTGGAATCCGAGTCAATGGAAGAAAGATAATTCAGAATGAAGACTATTCCGTTGTTGAAAGTTCAAAGGAATGGTTAGGGCATCAAGGAAGCTATTTGGAAGACAGAATCTGAGATGAGATAAAGATTCTAGAATTGTTTCATTAAGGGGAGTTTTCTTCTTAACTTTTGTATATCTCCTTCTTGTATCTGATTTAGTATCTGGTATGAGTACCTGTGATATACGAGTTGATTGCTTGTGATTTCGGGGACGAAACCAGATCTTAGGGGGGAAGAAATGTAATGCCCGAGATTTAATTACTGTAATCAGACGTTGATTAATTGATAGAATTGAAGTTGTAGGAGCTTGAGTGGAGAACCGGGCGTCAGCACAATGCAAGATCAATATTTTGTACAGAACTGTTGGCGCCCGAGCGGTAAAAAAGGACCGCCCGAGCGCCAATGCACCACAAGAGCATGTTTTGGGCAGAAAGTGTGGCGCCCGAGCGGTAGTTAATGACCGCCCGAGCGCCAGTGTTGTAACGCCCCGAAAATTTAAAGGTCCACGCAAACCACATGCATATAAATTATTAAATTCTCCTGTATTTTTAATTAAATGTTTTAGTTGCATGAATTAATTATGTTGTGCATAATTGTATGTTAAAAATATATTTTCTACATTGTTGCATTAAAATGTATTTTTAAAGGTTATTCAAGTTGCGATTGAGGAACGGAGACCGAGTGCTGAAAAATAGAAAATGTTTTTATTAAATAATTATTTTTAATTATTTAAAATATGGTTGTTGCTTTTTAGTATTTTTGAAAATAAGGGGTTTTGAGGTGATTTTATCCGCTGGGACATAAATTTTATCGTTGTTGGTTTTTCAACAAAAATACGAACTTCTTGGCAACCCGGCTATTAAATTCACGAACTTATTTTACCAAAATTATTTTTAATATTTTAATTAAGACTAATGGGCCTAATTAAACCCCTTAATAGGCCTAAAGCCTAATTAACTATTTAATTAGTGTATTTAATATATTAAAGCACCTAAACACTACACTTTGCATCCAACCACACGGCCACACAATTCACAAATTCTGAAATTCTCCCCAACTCATTGACACGGCACACACAACAATTCAAGAGGAAAAATTGAGAATTTGCCAAGGGAGATTCAAGACAAAGGTCTTGCCCCATTCTTCGACGTCGTCAACGAATAATCGTGCGTTTAAAACGCAAAGGCACGCCATATTTCTTCCTTTTCTCATCTTTCACACCATAGTAATTATTTAAAATCGTTTTGCATGAAAAACAAGCCACACATCATAATATTTTCGCAACTATGCATACCCATGTTTTGAACTCATGATTTTTCATCCAAAAAACTTGGATAATATGTGTTTAAGGTGCACCCATGATTAGGAAGGGTTAGGGTCATGTTTTTACACATGTTTAGGGTCCTAGACACACACACAAAATGCTACAACATGATTAGAATCAAGCTGGAATAGCCTACTGAAAACAAAAAAGAAAAGGGGCCGAGAGTTGAAGGGTTGGGTGCATGCGTGTATCTTGTTGCCTCGTTCTTATGCATGGGGCTTGGGGGCTCAACCAGGTCAGGGTGATGGGTCCTAAGGGTCTTGGTCTAGGGTCAGGAAGGGTCCTAGCCATCGCGCTTAGCCTTGGAGGAGTCCCATGGGGAAGGGACTCCTCGCGCGATCTAGGTTTAGGGACAGCAGCCAAGGGGGCTTCCTTCTGGGTCTGGGTGGCTCAGGGTAGGTTCATTAGGATCCTATAGTCATGGGCAGGGGTCGGGCTAGGTGCTTGAGTGGAGTGGTTAGCCGGTGGCTCGACTGGAAGTGGGTTGGCGCAAGTGAAGTAAAGAACGCACAGGGTGTTTCCGTGATTCAGAAGCTTCGCACGTGAGTCCCAGGGCTTTGGTTGGTCTGGGCGTGATCTGGGCGTGGTCCAGGGAGGGTTAGGGTGTGCTGGGATCGGTAGTGGCTCAGCTGGTAGAGTCCTAGGATAACTAGGAGTCCTAGAGCAACTATGAAACTCACACACACATGTACAGATTTTGGGTCAAGTTTCAGGTAGGTTTTGAGCGGGCCAGGGGTTGTTTTTTGGGCTGGGCTTGTTCGGTAAGGTCCCTAGGTGAGTTGCCTAGGTTTTGGCTTGAGGCGGCTTGGGCGTGGCTCGAGTAAATTTGGAGATGGCTCGGTGTGTTCGATAAGGTGTCAAAAACAAAATTAATAAAGCTAAAATTGAAATTATGGGTCCACGGGGGTGGCTCATGACTTGGAAGGGTAGAATAAATCATAAAAATGTTATGTTTAATATTTGGGATCAAAATATCGAGTTTTGGAGTTATTCGGGATTTAATCGCCGCACGAAACGTCAATTAACGAGTTAATTGAAAAGCCTAGTTTTAAGGCTCATAAAATTATGAAAAATTAGGTTTAAGCTTAAATAATTATTATAAGTCCAAGTTTTTGATTTAGGAATTTTATGTTGAGGTTTGGGAATTTTCGGGATTAAAACGCAGTAATACGGCTTATTTAAAGAATAAATTAAAAGTCATTGATTTAAGCTAAACAAAAATATGGGAAAATTCATGTAGGTTTAAATAATTATTTGGGACATGCTAGAGTCAATGGAATCAAGAAAAGGTCAAAATCGAAAAATGTCGAGTCTAGGGGTAAAACGGTCTTTTTACACCTAGAAATTAGTAAAGGTCATGGCAGTGCCCTAACTGTTGTTTTTCTGAAAATATGATTATTTTAAATGTTTATGAATTGTTCATGATTAAAATATGATTTTTAAAGGTTTAAGGAATTTTTATGATTTACGGAAGACATTTAAAATACATGTTGCATGCTTGGTTTCAAAAATGAAAAATGTTGTGTTATTCATGATTTTTATAAAGTAATGTGAATGAAAAATGTTGAAGCAAGCGAAGTGATTGTGACTAATTCGTTAATAATGGCGACGTCGTGAGGGTGATGGTCACAGTGAGAGCCCGACGATCGTGTTTCCATTATTGCGAATATGAGTGTAGAACCCGTAAATCAGTAGACGTATAAGCCATGCATAATTCTAGATTTTTAAATTTAATTGACTTCATTGCATGATTATTTTAAATGCATTTGTTTGAAGTTAATTATTTATTATTTCAGTTCAGCAGTTTGATTTTTAGCATTTCAGTATTTTCAGTGAGGCCGGACCGGAGTTGGAGTTTTGAGATAGAATTTAAGATTTGAGAAATATTTCCAGAAGTTAATTTAGCTAGTAACTAAGTTCATTTAAGTTAGAAAGGAAGGTTTGAAGATTTAATTTAATTATTTGAGGTGATTAAGAAATGAACTCATTTAAGTTATTAAATTAAGGGGTTAGCTCACTAAATTATTTAAAGGATTAGTAAGGCTTTCAAGGATTATTAGTTGACTAGATAATCAACATTCCCCTTTATTTTATTATGCATTTTTCGGCCACCCTTAGTGCTAGAAGATTCATTTTTCCAACTCACCAACTTTGACCAATTCTTTGCATGTAATTAGTAGGATAATTCTAGGATTTTTGGGAGCACAATTTAATTAAATAAATGGACATATCCTAGTCTAGAATCAAGCTAAATTTCGGCCACCACCTCCTAGAAGCATCCACCAACTCATTTGATATCAATTCAAAATTCAAATTCAAAAGGGGAGTGGACTTGGTCTTGATATGATCCTATTTTTGTACACCCTTCTTCTCACCTTCATAACCATCACTCCCCCCTCCACCTCCACCGAAAATAAGACCCCTTTTCAGTAGAAAAAACGTGGATAGCAGCTAGGGAGAAAGGGAGAAAAATCGAGAGCCAAGAAAGGTAGAGAAGCAAGCCACTCCGTCTCCTCCGCGCCGTCTCGTCTCTTCTTTTCGTTTTCTTTCGAAACGAAACCAGGCATGTCTAGATTTCTTTCAAACCTCAATCAAGTCATATTATCATTTATTTTTCAGTACATGATCATGTTTTAGCAAGCAAAAACCGAGATACATGTCAAAATATTTTTGGAACACACATGCAGAATTTCGGCCCTTTCATGACAAGCTTCACGGTTTCTTTTGTTTTGTGAGTTTCAGGTATTGGATCGACTCCAGGCTCCCAAGGCGGCTTATATACATGTAGTAGGATGCATTAGGACCATGTTGGTCCATTCAAACCAGCCCCATACTTGCTGGAAAACCGAAATGACAGCAAGTTCCCCATAAGTGCAGAAATGTGATTCGAAAATTCAGTTTCTTGTCATGGAGGAAGGATCTGATCTTGGCTGCCCCAAGGGCCTATAGCCATGGTTGGATCACTTCCCTAGCATGTCTAAGACGTGACTAAGTTGCCCTTTTGGTGGCTTGGTCCATGGCTCATCGGTTTTTAAATAATCAACAAGAACAGCCCCTTTCACCATTCGGCCCTTCCATTTTTCAGCATATGGTTTCGTTTCTTTTGTTGCTTGGTGTGGATCTTGGTTGGCCTATGGCCCTTAGTCACGGTTCATATCATGCTCCTAGATGTCTAGATCATGCCATGGTCAATCAAATGGCCACTGGAACGACGCAAGACATCGATCATAGCATAAACACTACACACGCACGCATGAGGGCCCTCGGTGAGAACTTTCGGGTGGTTGCTGGAATGAGGCGAATTGTGGCTGGCCTAGGGCCCTTAGCCATGGTTCAAATCATTCCTTGGGACGTTGTGGAGTGGCTTTGGTCGGTGGTTAAAGCCCCAATGGCCAAAAGTCTCGCAAACGACGCGATGCAAGCTAGGTCGCAGCTGCTGGAAATTACAGCAAGTTGCTGTGTCGGTTCAGAGGCTCGTTCGAGTTCTTGGTTGGCTTTTAGCCCATGGCCTTGGACTGGACAGTGCCTCATTGAGTTAGGAAGGTCATGTTTTCGACCGTTCGTCATTTGGATCATTTTTGAGGTCGTACGGGAATTTACGGTGCAATGTGCCAAATTGACTCTCGAAAGAGCGTTTCGTGTTTTGGCCTCCATTTCACCTAGATTTCGACCCTATCATTTTAGGAACATTATTTTATGATTTTTCAGCGTATTTTAATCATGACTATACGTCGGTTCAGGTTGGCTCGGAGTCATGATTAAATGCGAAGTCATTAGGCGTCATAGTCGCATCTTTTGAACGTAAATTGCATAGTTGGTCATGTTTAAGCTATTGCATATTTTTCATGGCACAGTTAGGTTGCAGCGAGCCTGGGAACGATCCAATACAATCCAGTTGGTAAAATTACAGGAATTTTCATTACGCCAGTTAATTATTTTACGTCCATTAAACAGAAAATGATTATTTTTGAGATTTATGCGATATGGCTTGTGGTTCATTCACTATGTGGGAGTGTTATTTTATACGGTCGCCAGTGACCGATCAGTTCAGTATGGTATCACCCGGTCGCCAGTGACCGGCCAGCTCAGTTCAGTTTCAGCCTCCCCGGTAGCCATTTACCGATCAGTTCAGCTTAGTGCAGTGGCCACAGGCGTAAAACATAATCTCAACAGAAAATTTTACCAGATATTTCAGTACAGGCTCCAAGGAGCAAATATTTTTACAGTGATTTCCAGTTCAGTTATGCACGTATTATAATTGCTCAGTACAGATTATTTTCAGTATGACTCAGGACATGATATGTTAACTCATGCATATTTTAAATTCAGATTTTTACTCGTTAGATGCGATTTATGCATGCTGAGTCTTTAGGCTCACTAGACTTGATTGTTGTAGGTACTGATGAGGCCAGGGCCGAGGGTGGGGACCAGTGAGCCAGCTTGGGTCGGCAGTAGTGGCACCCGAAGACCTCAGAGCAGCAGTTGTTATTTTTTTCGCAAACAATTTTATCAGTCGTTGGATATTTTTAAATCGTTGTTGTTGGCAAAACTTTAATTTTCTTCCGCTGCAATATTTTTAAATATTGAACTTGATTCACCCGTGATTTTATGAATGAGGCCATTTAAGTTCTTTTAAAAAGAAAATTTTTAATTTTCCGCAAATTTTCAAGCAAGTAGTTCGAGGGCCTTCACAGTTGGTATCAGAGCGGTGGTTCTGTATAGGGTTTCACAACTACTGACCGCGAGAAGCTCACGAAGCCACGCCTTTGGTCTGTAAGTTTTTTTTCAGTTCAGCATTTTGTTCAGCATTTCAGTTATAGCATGAATTATTTTGTCAGCATGCTTCCAGATTTTCAGTATTTCAGAGTTCATTTAAAATAAATTTTGGAATTATGCATGTTAGTTACGTATGGGTTATGTTGGAACAGTATGCCCCCTAGACGCATTTTAGAGCGCAACAGAGAAGTGGAGCCTCGCCGAGAGGACAGAGAGGAGCATAGACCGGAGGGAGACCTACCACCTCCTCCACCGCCCCCACCGGACATGAGTGCCCAGATGTTAGCTGGGATGGCACAGTTCTTCGCACAGTTTGCGGGGGGCAATGCCGCAGCCGCAGCCAGACCAACAGGGCCCGAGGCTGTGTATGAGCGATTCATGAAGATGCGCCCGAAGGAATTCTCTGGGACATCTGACCCCATGGTTGCCGAGGGATGGATCAAATCCCTCGAGGTTATCTTTGATTTTATGGAGCTGGGAGACGCGGACCGAGTCCGATGTGCCACCTACCTGTTCAATGGAGACGCCCGCTTGTGGTGGGAAGGAGCTTCGGTAGCCCTGACATTGGCTACACTTTCTTGGACCCGCTTTACGGAGGTTTTCTACTCCAAGTATTTTGCTGAGGAGGTTCGCACCAGGCTGACCACCGAGTTCATGAGCCTGAGACAGGGGGATATGTCGGTTACGGAGTTTATCCGTAAGTTCGAGAGGGGCTGTCACTTTGTGCCCCTGATAGCGAATGATGCCAAAGCCAAGCTGATGCACTTCCTGGTGGGTTTACGGCCGATCTTGCGCCGGGATGTTAGGGTATCTGACCCTGCTACTTATGAGGTTGCCGTCTCCAAGGCCTTAGCCGCAGAGCAGGATCTGCGGGATATCGAGAGGGATCGCCAGGGCAAGCGCCCAGTCCAGGCACCGCACCACCCTCCTCCTCATCAGCATCAGCAGCAGAATAAGAGGCCTTTTCATGGACCGCTCAGGAACCGTGGCCAGCAGCAGCAGCAGCAGCGGGGACGCCCAGCCCCGAGGACTCAGGAGCACCCAGTTTGTCCCAGGTGCTCACGTCGCCATCCTGGAGCATGTATGGCTGGCTCAGGAAAGTGTTTTAAGTGTGGCAGTCCAGACCACATGTTGCTGCAGTGTCCTCAGAGTAATCTGCCTACCCAAGGCAGAGTTTTTGCTCTCCATGCCGCGGAAACCAACCCGGAGACTATGTTGTTGACAGGGAGAATTTTTATATCTGGTTCCGCTACCAAGGCCTTGATAGATTCAGGGGCCACTCACTCGTTTATTTCGGAGATCTTTGCAAACTTTCTCAAGATCCAGACCATTGGGCTAGATACAGCCTTTTCAGTAGTGTTGCCGTCAGGCGAGGAGATGGCAGCTACCAATGTTATCCGAGATATAGACCTTGAGCTGCACGGTAATCTTGTTTATGCGGATCTGGTTGTGCTACCGATGCCGGAATTTGACATCATCCTAGGGATGGACTGGCTATTGAGGAACAGAGTGTTGATAGACTTCCAGCGGAGATCCGTTCTTGTCCGACCGCCTGGAATGGAGCAGTTCTTATTTGAGCCGGACAGGTACTTTCCTTTACCGCGCATTATTCCTTATGTTCAGGCTAGGAAGCTCATGCATAGAGGGTGTCGGGCATTTCTAGCAACCCTTTTTATCTGTCCCCGAGGATCCCAGCCAGTCAGCCTCAGATGTTCCGATAGTTAGAGATTTCTTAGACGTTTTTCCCGAAGACGTCTCTGGTATGCCACCAGAGAGAGAGGTGGAGTTTTCCATTGAGCTTATGCCAGGTACGGCTCCGATATCCAAAGCGCCGTACCGTCTAGCACCGACAGAGATGGCAGAGCTTAAGAAGCAGATCCAGGAACTTCTCGACAAGGAGTTCATTCGCCCGAGCTTTTCTCCATGGGGCGCGCCAGTCTTATTCGTTAAAAAGAAGGATGGCTCGATGAGGCTTTGCATTGACTACCGGGAGTTGAACAGGGTTACAGTGAAGAATAAATACCCACTGCCGAGGATTGAGGATCTGTTTGACCAGTTGCAGGGAGCTTCGATTTTCTCCAAGATAGATCTGCGTTCCGGTTATCACCAGTTGAGGGTGAGAGATGCTGATGTTTCGAAGACAGCTTTCAGAACTCGTTATGGTCACTACGAGTTCCTTGTGATGCCGTTCGGTCTGACGAATGCGCCAGCGATCTTCATGGATCTAATGAATCGCGTATTTCAGCCGTACCTTGACCAGTTTGTGATAGTGTTCATAGATGACATTCTCGTCTACTCCAAGAGTCGGGAGGAGCACAGCAGGCATCTGACCACAGTGTTGCAGACATTGCAGAAACATAAACTATTCGCAAAGTTCAGTAAGTGCGAATTCTGGTTAGAGAAGGTGGCGTTCTTGGGCCACATTGTTTCTAGCAGTGGTATTGAGGTAGACCCGGCGAAAGTTGCAGCAGTCAGAGATTGGGTTGTGCCTCAGAATGCATCCGAGATCCGTAGTTTCCTTGGGCTAGCAGGATATTACAGAAAATTCATCCAGGGATTCTCCTCTATCGGCGTTCCACTCACAGCACTGACAAAGAAAAATGTGAAGTTTGTGTGGAGCGAGGAGTGTCAGAAGAGCTTTGATACTTTGAAGCAAGCTCTTATCTCAGCACCCGTTTTGGCTGTACCGTCAGGATCTGGTGAGTTTGTCCTTTATACCGATGCTTCGAAGCTTGGTTTAGGTGCAGTTTTGATGCAGCATGGGAGAGTGATAGCGTATGCTTCTCGACAGCTGAAAATCCATGAGAAGAATTACCCTACCCATGATCTGGAGTTAGCGGCCGTAGTTTTTGCTTTGAAGATTTGGAGGCACTATCTGTATGGGGAGAAGTGTCAGATCTTTACCGACCATAAGAGCCTCAAGTATTTCTTTACGCAGAAGGAGCTGAACATGCGTCAGAGACGTTGGTTGGAGCTTGTGAAAGACTACGATTGTGACATTAGCTACCACCCGGGTAAAGCTAATGTAGTTGCGGATGCTTTGAGCAGGAAAGTCGCAGTGATGGCTCATTTGACGATGCAGAAACCTCTTCAGATCGAGATGCAGAGGTTTGATCTTGAGACTTACCCTCGAGGTAGAGTTCCTCGTCTATCTACCTTGACTATCCAGTCCTCTCTTATTGACCGTATTCGCAGCGGTCAGGCAGCAGATGAGCAGTTGGCACAGTGGAAGAAGAGAGATGAAGCCAAGGGCAGTGTTTTGTATACAGTCAGCGACGGTATTGTGAGATACCGAGATAGGATATGGGTTCCTAGCAGTGATTCTATCCGAGCAGACATCTTATCAGAGGCCCATACGTCCCCGTACTCTATTCACCCTGGGAGTACGAAGATGTACAAAGATCTGCAGCTATTGTATTGGTGGCCAGGAATGAAGAAGGACATCAGGCGTTTTGTATCCGAGTGCCTGACTTGCCAATTAGTGAAGGCCGAGCATCAGAGACCAGCAGGTTTGCTCAAGCCTCTTCCTATTCCCGAGTGGAAGTGGGAGAACATTACCATGGACTTTGTGACCGGATTGCCGAGGTCAGCCAGAGGATCGAATGCTATCTGGGTGATTGTAGATCGTCTTACCAAATCAGCGCACTTCTTGCCTATTAAGACGACTTTCACCATGGTTCAGTATGCAGAGCTGCATATCCGAGAGATAGTCCGACTCCACGGTATTCCAGTTTCTATCGTATCCGACAGAGATCCCAGATTCACTTCCTCGTTTTGGAAGAGTTTGCATTCGACTATGGGTATGAAGTTGCTGTTTAGCACAGCTTTCCATCCGCAGACAGATGGACAGTCGGAGCGAGTTATTCAGATCTTAGAGGATCTTCTCCGTGCTTGCGTCATTGATTTCTCTGGGAGTTGGGATTCGAACTTACCATTGGTAGAGTTCACCTATAACAACAGTTTCCAGTCGTCTATAGGTATGGCTCCGTATGAAGCGATGTATGGCCGCAAGTGTAGATCTCCTGTTCATTGGGATGAAGTAGGAGAGAGAGCAGAGTTGGGTCCAGAGATTGTTCAGCAGGCAGCAGAGGTAGTAGTCAAGATTCGTGATAGAATGAGGACTGCTCAGAGCCGACAGAAGAGTTATGCCGATCAGCGGAGGAGAGAGTTAGAGTTTGCAGTGGGCGATCATGTCTTCGTGAAAGTGGCACCTATGAAGGGTGTCATGAGATTTGGCAAGAAAGGGAAGCTCAGTCCGAGATACATTGGACCGTTTGAGATCCTTGACAGAGTTGGGACGCTAGCGTATCGTGTGGCTCTTCCGCCGAATCTGGCCAGAGTACACAATGTCTTTCACGTCTCCATGCTGAGGAAGTATATGGCAAATCCTTCGCATGTGCTGAATTTCGAGCCGTTGCAGCTTACTCCGAACTTATCTTATGAGGAGAGACCCGTGCAGATCCTAGACAGACAGGAGAAGAAACTTCGGAACAAGTTGGTTAAGCGAGTCAAAGTCAAATGGCTCAACCATTCAGAGGAGGAAGCTACGTGGGAGTCTGAGCCGGAGATGAGAAGTAGATACCCCGAGTTATTCGGTGAGTTCTAATTTCGAGGACGAAATTTATTTAAGGGGGGAAGGATTGTAGAACCCGTAAATCAGTAGACGTATAAGCCATGCATAATTCTAGATTTTTAAATTTAATTGACTTCATTGCATGATTATTTTAAATGCATTTGTTTGAAGTTAATTATTTATTATTTCAGTTCAGCAGTTTGATTTTTAGCATTTCAGTATTTTCAGTGAGGCCGGACCGGAGTTGGAGTTTTGAGATAGAATTTAAGATTTGAGAAATATTTCCAGAAGTTAATTTAGCTAGTAACTAAGTTCATTTAAGTTAGAAAGGAAGGTTTGAAGATTTAATTTAATTATTTGAGGTGATTAAGAAATGAACTCATTTAAGTTATTAAATTAAGGGGTTAGCTCACTAAATTATTTAAAGGATTAGTAAGGCTTTCAAGGATTATTAGTTGACTAGATAATCAACATTCCCCTTTATTTTATTATGCATTTTTCGGCCACCCTTAGTGCTAGAAGATTCATTTTTCCAACTCACCAACTTTGACCAATTCTTTGCATGTAATTAGTAGGATAATTCTAGGATTTTTGGGAGCACAATTTAATTAAATAAATGGACATATCCTAGTCTAGAATCAAGCTAAATTTCGGCCACCACCTCCTAGAAGCATCCACCAACTCATTTGATATCAATTCAAAATTCAAATTCAAAAGGGGAGTGGACTTGGTCTTGATATGATCCTATTTTTGTGCACCCTTCTCCTCACCTTCATAACCATCACTCCCCCCTCCACCTCCACCGAAAATAAGACCCCTTTTCAGTAGAAAAAACGTGGATAGCAGCTAGGGAGAAAGGGAGAAAAATCGAGAGCCAAGAAAGGTAGAGAAGCAAGCCACTCCGTCTCCTCCGCGCCGTCTCGTCTCTTCTTTTCGTTTTCTTTCGAAACGAAACCAGGCATGTCTAGATTTCTTTCAAACCTCAATCAAGTCATATTATCATTTATTTTTCAGTACATTATCATGTTTTAGCAAGCAAAAACCGAGATACATGTCAAAATATTTTTGGAACACACATGCAGAATTTCGGCCCTTTCATGACAAGCTTCACGGTTTCTTTTGTTTTGTGAGTTTCAGGTATTGGATCGACTCCAGGCTCCCAAGGCGGCTTATATACATGTAGTAGGATGCATTAGGACCATGTTGGTCCATTCAAACCAGCCCCATACTTGCTGGAAAACCGAAATGACAGCAAGTTCCCCATAAGTGCAGAAATGTGATTCGAAAATTCAGTTTCTTGTCATGGAGGAAGGATCTGATCTTGGCTGCCCCAAGGGCCTATAGCCATGGTTGGATCACTTCCCTAGCATGTCTAAGACGTGACTAAGTTGCCCTTTTGGTGGCTTGGTCCATGGCTCATCGGTTTTTAAATAATCAACAAGAACAGCCCCTTTCCCCATTCGGCCCTTCCATTTTTCAGCATATGGTTTCGTTTCTTTTGTTGCTTGGTGTGGATCTTGGTTGGCCTATGGCCCTTAGCCACGGTTCATATCATGCTCCTAGATGTCTAGATCATGCCATGGTCAATCAAATGGCCACTGGAACGACGCAAGACATCGATCATAGCATAAACACTACACACGCACGCATGAGGGCCCTCGGTGAGAACTTTCAGGTGGTTTCTGGAATGAGGCGAATTGTGGCTGGCCTAGGGCCCTTAGCCATGGTTCAAATCATTCCTTGGGACGTTGTGGAGAGGCTTTGGTCGGTGGTTAAAGCCCCAATGGCCAAAAGTCTCGCAAACGACGCGATGCAAGCTAGGTCGCATCTGCTGGAAATTACAGCAAGTTGCTGTGTCGGTTCAGAGGCTCGTTCGAGTTCTTGGTTGGCTTTTAGCCCATGGCCTTGGACTGGACAGTGCCTCATTGAGTTAGGAAGGTCATGTTTTTGACCGTTTGTCATTTGGATCATTTTTGAGGTCGTACGGGAATTTACGGTGCAATGTGCCAAATTGACTCTCGAAAGAGCGTTTCGTGTTTTGGCCTCCATTTCACCTAGATTTCGACCCTATCATTTTAGGAACATTATTTTATGATTTTTCAGCGTATTTTAATCATGACTATACGTCGGTTCAGTGTCGGTTCAGGTTGGCTCGGAGTCATGATTAAATGCGAAGTCATTAGGCGTCATAGTCGCATCTTTTGAACGTAAATTGCATAGTTGGTCATGTTTAAGCTATTGCATATTTTTCATGGCACAGTTAGGTTGCAGCGAGCCTGGGAACGATCCAATCCAATCCAGTTGGTAAAATTACAGGAATTTTCATTACGCCAGTTAATTATTTTACGTGCATTAAACAGAAAATGATTATTTTTGAGATTTATGCGATATGGCTTGTGGTTCATTCACTATGTGGGAGTGTTATTTTATACGGTCGCCAGTGACCGATCAGTTCAGTATGGTACCACCCGGTCGCCAGTGACCGGCCAGCTCAGTTCAGTTTCAGCCTCCCCGGTAGCCATTTACCGATCAGTTCAGCTTAGTGCAGTGGCCACAGGCGTAAAACATAATCTCAACAGAAAATTTTACCAGATATTTCAGTACAGGCTCCAAGGAGCAAATATTTTTACAGTGATTTCCAGTTCAGTTATGCACGTATTATAATTGCTCAGTACAGATTATTTTCAGTATGCCTCAGGACATGATATGTTAACTCATGCATATTTTAAATTCAGATTTTTACTCGTTAGATGTGATTTATGCATGCTGAGTCTTTAGGCTCACTAGACTTGATTGTTGTAGGTACTGATGAGGCCAGGGCCGAGGGCGGGGACCAGTGAGCCAGCTTGGGTCGGAAGTAGTGGCACCCGAAGACCTCAGAGCAGCAGTTGTTATTTTTTTCGCAAACAATTTTATCAGTCGTTGGATATTTTTAAATCGTTGTTGTTGGCAAAACTTTAATTTTCTTCCGCTGCAATATTTTTAAATATTGAACTTGATTCACCCGTGATTTTATGAATGAGGCCATTTAAGTTCTTTTAAAAAGAAAATTTTTAATTTTCCGCAAATTTTCAAGAAAGGAGTTTTAGGCCCTTTACAATGAGGTTATGAGGTTTGAGGAAGAATGGGAATATCATGAGGGGAGAAGGCCTCAGAGGGAGCCCATTTATGGGAGAAGGCCCCAGAGGGAGCCCGGACGATCGTATTTCTATTCGATCATGTTAGGCCAAGGCTCAGTTGACCGGTGAGAGCGTCGCTGATGTCCCCGCTGCCCAGTACTGCGGTTTCATGTAGATGGATCCATCGATTTTCATGTCATGTTGAGGAAAGTCACAATTAACGATCTGAATTCAACAAAGGAAAAAGATAAGGATAAAGGAAAATGTTCATGATCATGTTAAAGGTTTATGTCATGTTGAGGAAAAAGGAAAAAAATTAAAGATCATGTTTGCTTGTCATGAAATGTTCATGTTTAAAGTTTATGCATTTTCATAAAAATGTTATTTTAAGTACAAGTATTTTTCACTGTTGCATTTGGTTTTATATATATTATTTGCTATAAAGATGATGGTCTGTTGAGTCTTTAGACTCACTAGGTGTGATGGATGCATGTGAGGTTGGGGGAGGCTTTGACGGATGATTGGACTGGACTGATGGCGCACACAACCCGAGGACTAGCGCTTCTATTATTCCGCATTATGACTTTTGGCTCATGAATTATGTTAAAGATTTTAAGACTGTTTATTTATGCTTTGAGAGTTTTTGAGATGTTTAGTATGAGCTATTCTTTTTAAATTGTTGCTTTTTAGGTTTGGTAAAACGTAGATGATTTTATTTTATGACTATTGCACTTGATTTTTAAAATACTAGATGGTTGAGATTTTATTTTAAAAAGGTAAAATATTTTATAAAAATATTTTTATGTGGTAACTGTACATGGTCAGAAATTGTGTGGTTAGGAAAAAAAAAATCTCTAGTACTTTAAAAGCAATAAAAAGGGCAGGACGTTTCAGTTGGTATCAGAGCAATGGTTCCTGTAAAGGGTTGTGACACCATTAGCACCAGAAAGATCAGTCGTCAAGCCTCAAACTTGTAAGTTTACATGCTTTATATGATTTTATGATATTACCTGCATAATTACATGAATTATATGTTCACGTCACATGTTAAATAGCATTATGAGGATATATGTTTTATATGCTTCAGAAATTTTTATATGTGTTACGCTATGAAATAAGAAATTATTTTATTTTAACGCATGTTGGCTTCGTGGTAGAATTGGACTATGTTGATTTTTGGGTTTTAGTGTTGACGTTCTATTTTTGGGCTATAAGTTAATCGTGATTATTGTGAATACTTTTGGGACACGTAGATTTTCTAAGAAAATATTTATGATTCATGGTTACTAGTCGAATTAATTTTTGGGAACTAGACGTAAGGAATAATAATTTAAGTATTTGCAACGACTTGGGAGTAAGAAAATGTATAAATTGAGACTTTAAGTTTTGATGAAAGGTAAGATTGGTTATAGAAATTGATTTTGGGTAAATAAGTTTAAATTATCGAAATTTATGTTATGGAAAACCTGTAGAAAAGAATTAAGAATGCCAAGAACTTATGGGTTAATCGTAGGATTTCGAAATTAATGACCACTTAAGATAATTTTTGAGGAAATTAAGAATTTATTTTTGCAATTGATATGGAATTTGGGAACTAGTTTAGCAATAAGCGAGAATTGAATGGTTTAAATGATAAGAATTTTGAGGATTTAGACTTTTAAGAATATTTGGAACCTTGGATATCTTGGGTTATAAGGTTATAAGGAATTTTAATTAAGGATTTTTAAGGATGAATCGATATTAGGCTTGAAAAATCTAAACGTTAGCGGATGCCTTTGGGATTTTAAGATTGAAATTTGTTAAGTTGATGAATATTTTGGGTATAATATAAGAGAAATAATATAAGATGAGTATGGTCATCCATATTTTTTTATTGGGACTTTTAAGAAAAGTTGAAATTCGAGGTTATAATAATAATAACACTAAGTCATTTGGGTCTTTTTAATTTGCGATTTGAAAATAAGGATTTGGAAGGAAAAATTAATGGAGATCAAGGAGATAGCGCAGCGGAAGCGAGGATTTTTGGGATATTAGAACTAAGTCAAAAATTTGGGTTATTAAGGATAAGCGAATTTCGAGGACGAAATTCAATTTAAGGGGGCAAGATTGTAACGCCCCGAAAATTTAAAGGTCCACGCAAACCACATGCATATAAATTATTAAATTCTCCTATATTTTTAATTAAATGTTTTAGTTGCATAAATTAATTATGTTGTGCATAATTGTATGTTAAAAATATATTTTCTACATTGTTGCATTAAAATGTATTTTTAAAGGTTATTCAAGTTGCGATCGAGGAACGGAGACCGAGTGCTGAAAAATAGAAAATGTTTTTATTAAATAATTGTTTTTAATTATTTAAAATATGGTTGTTGGTTTTTAGTATTTTTGAAAATAAGAGGCTTTGAGGTGATTTTATACACTGGAAAATAAATTTTATCGGTGTTGGTTTTTGGTTTTTCAACAAAAATACGAACTTCTTGGCAACCCGGCTATTAAATTCACGAACTTATTTTACCAAATTATTTTTAATATTTTAATTAAGACTAATGAGCCTAATTAAACCCCTTAATAGGCCTAAAGCCTAATTAACTATTTAATTACTCTATTTAATATATTAAAGCACCTAAACCCTACACTTTGCATCCAACCACACGGCCACACAATTCACAAATTCTGAAATTCTCCCCAACTCATTGACACGGCACACACAACAATTCAAGAGGAAAAATCGAGATTTTGCCAAGGGAGATTCAAGCCAAAGGTCTTGCCCCGTTCTTCGACGTCGTCAACGAATAATCGTGCGTTTAAAACGCAAAGGCACGCCATATTTCTTCCTTTTCTCATCATTCACACCATAGTAATTATTTAAAATCGTTTTGCATGAAAAACAAGCCACACATCATAATATTTTCGCAACTATGCATACCCATGTTTTGAACTCATGATTTTTCATCCAAAAAACTTGGTTAATATGTGTTTAAGGTGCTGCCATGATTAGGAAGGGTTAGGGTCATGTTTTTACACATGTTTAGGGTCCTAGACACACACACAAAATGCTACAACATGATTAGAATCAAGCTGGAACAGCCTACAGAAAACAGAAAAGAAAAAGGGCCGAGAGTTGAAGGGTTGGGTGCATGCGTGTATCTTGTTGCCTCGTTCTTATGCATGGGGCTTGGGGGCTCGACCAGGTCAAGGTGATGGGTCCTAAGGGTCTTGGTCTAGGGTCCAGAAGGGTCCTAGCATGGCTAGGACCCCTCGCGCTTAGCCTTGGAGGAGTCCCATGGGGAAGGGACTCCTCGCGCGATCAAGGTGTAGGGACTGCAGCCAAGGGGGCTTCCTTCTGGGGCTGGGTGGCTCAGGATAGGTTCATTAGGATCCTATAGTCATGGGCAGGGGTCGGGCTAGGTGCTGGAGTGGAGAGGTTAGCCGGTGGCTCGACTAGAAGTGGGTTGGCGCAAGTGAAGTAAATAACGCACAGGGTGTTTCCGTGATTCAGAAGCTTCGCACGTGAGTCCCAGGGCTTTGGTTGGTCTGGGCGTGGTCTGGGCGTGGTCCAGGGAGGGTTAGGGTGTGCTGGGATCGGTAGTGGCTCAGCTGGTAGAGTCCTAGGATAACTAGGAGTCCAAGAGCAACTATGAAACTCACACACACATGTACAGATTTTGGGTCAAGTTTCAGGTAGGTTTTGAGCGGGCCAGGGGTTGTTTTTCGGGCTGGGTTTGTTCGGTAAGGTCCCTAGGTGAGTTGCCTAGGTTTTGACTTGATGCGGCTCGGGCATGGCTCGAGTAAATTGTGAGATGGCTCGGTGTGTTCGATAAGGTGTCAAAAACGAAATTAATAAAGCTAAAATTGAAATTATGGGTCCACGGGGGTGGCTCATGACTTGGAAGGGTAGAATAAATCATAAAAATGTTATGTTTAATATTTGGGATCAAAATATCGAGTTTTGGAGTTATTCGGGATTTGATCGCCGCACGAAACGTCAATTAACGAGTTAATTGAAAAGCCTAGTTTTAAGGCTCATAAAATTATGAAAAATTAGGTTTAAGCTTAAATAATTATTATAAGTCTAAGTTTTTGATTCAGGAATTTTATGTTGAGGTTTGGGATTTTTCGGGATTAAAACGCAGTAATACGGATTATTTAAAGAATAAATTAAAAGTCCTCGATTTATGCTAAACAAAAATATGGGAAAATTCTTGTAGGCTTAAATAATTATTTGGGACATGCTAGAGTCAATGGAATCAAGAAAAGGTCAAAATCGAAAAATGTCGAGTCTAGGGGTAAAACGGTCTTTTTACACCTAGAAATTAGTAAAGGTCATGGCAGTGCCCTAAATGCTCTTTTTCTGAAAATATGATTATTTTAAATGTTTATGAATTGTTCATGATTAAAATATGATTTTTAATGGTTTAAGGAATTTTTATGATTTACGGAAGACATTTAAAATACATGTTGCATGCTTGGTTTCAAAAATGAAAAATGTTGTGTTATTCATGATTTTTATAAAGTGGTGTGAATGAAAAATGTTGAAGGAAGTGAAGTGATTGTGACTAATTCGTTAATAATGGCGACGTCGTGAGGGTGATGGTCTCAATGGGAGCCCGACGATCGTGTTTCCATTATTGCGAATATGAGGTTATGAGGTTTGAGGAAGAATGGGAATATCGTGAGGGGAAAAGGCCTCAGAGGGAGCCCATTTATGGGAGAAAGCCCAGAGGGAGCCCCGACGATCGTATTTCTATTCGATCATGTTAGGCCAAGGCTTAGTTGACCGGTGAGAGCGTCGCTGATGTCCCCGCTGCCCAGCACTACGGTTTCATGTAGATGGATCCATTGATTTTCATGTCATGTTGAGGAAAGTCACAATTAACGATCTGAATTCAACAAAGGAAAAAGATAAGGTTAAAGGAAAATGTTCATGATCATGTTAAAGGTTTATGTCATGTTGAGGAAAAAGGAAAAAAAAGTTAAAGATCATGTTTGCATGTCATGAAATGTTCATGTTTAAAGTTTATGCATTTTCATGAAAATGTTATTTTAAGTACAAGTATTTTTCACTGTTGCATGTGGTTTTATATATATTATTTGCTATAAAGATGATGGTCTGTTGAGTCTTTAGACTCACTAGGTGTGATGGATGCATGTGAGGTTGGGGGAGGCTTTGACGGATGATTGGACTGGACTGATGGCGCACACAACTCGAGGACTAGCGCTTCTATTATTCCGCATTATGACTTTTGACTCATGATTTACGTTAAAGATTTTAAGACTATTTATTTTTGCTTTGAGAGATTTTGAGAGGTTTAGTATGAGCTATTCTTTTTAAATTGTTGCCTTTTAGGTTTGATAAAACGTAGATGATTTTATTTTATGACTATTGCACTTGATTTTTAAAATGCTAGATGGTTTAGATTTTATTTTAAAAGGGTAAAATATTTTATAAAAATATTTTCATGTGGTAACTGTACATGGTCAGAAATTGAGTGGTTAGGAAGAAAAAATATCTAGTACTTCAAAAGCAATAAAAAGGGCAGGACGTTTCAAGTGTTCAGCAAGAATATATTGTGGACAGAACGTCTGGCGCCCGAGCGATAGTTTTTGACCGCCCGAGCGCCAGTGCATTACAAGCCGAGTAACCGAACAGAGTGTTTGGCGCCCGAGCGGTAATTCTCGACCGCCCGAGCGCCAACTGAGATGAATGAAAAATATGACACGTATCTTACACATGCAAGCTGATATATATAAATGCATCCCTTTTGAAATTGAAAGGAAAAAAGAAAGAAGAAACAGAGAAAAGAAGCACGAGAAATCCTCCAAAAATTCTTACGCCTTTATATTTCGATCCGTCCGTTAGATTTTCGATCCGAATTCAGTATTGAGTTTCTAACGACGAGAGCTTTAACTGGACGTAAGTTTTATTATATTTTGTGGTGATTTGAAATTATGATACTGCCAGAATCAGATATGATCCATATATGTTGTCTTTGTGATATCATACATTGTATAATTGAAGTCAGATCGAAGAACAGACTGTTTATGCAATTGTTATGATTTTCAGAACTGATATGATCGAGATTGTACAGATTTGAGAGTATGATCTGTTATTGTTGAGATTATGAGTTATACTGATATTAGGAGTCGTGTTATTATATCTGTAATGTTGAGATTGACGGAGTTATTGAGATTGTATTCTTATGCCGTCAAAACATCAGTAGATTGATTTTGATCAAATTCAGTATTGATTGAGATTGTATCATGATATCGTTGATATGAATCAGATTATGTTTGATTTGAGTATTGATCAAAACATGTCTTGAATTAAGTTAGACATTGATACAGTGTATTCGATATTGTTATTGCCAGATTGATTTGACAGGCAGTGAGTTCGAGACTTCGATAGAGTCAGATCGACAGAACGAAACGGAAGGTATAAATTGATGTTGATGCGGGATTGCACAACTCGAGTTTGATTTGACTTGAGTTTCCCAAAATTACATACTTTACCTTATTGCACTGATATCTGCAATTGAATGAGATTGATATCTTTGATATATTTATTTATGTATTGAGTCATAGGCGGATACGCCTAGTCTTAGACGATTGATCTCGTGACAGAGGTACCCGATAGTGGTGGAATCGTCACTGGGCCATTGCACATTGTCACAGAGGTCTGGCAGAATATGCCAGGGCAGATGTGCCTAGTCTGTGGCGGATTTTGCCAAGACGCCGGACGTTTGGTCGTATCGATATGTTGGGGAGTAGAGCAGCTCCTATCTCTGAGATTCGATACGGAAAGGGCCAAAGTCCATGGATAGGAACGTACCACCACCCTGATTGGGAGTGTAGGTTAGTGTATGTTCTTATTCAGATCGGGATCCCTAGATTAGGGTGAGTCGAGTTAGAGTCTAGGAATCACGGAGTGTGATTCGGAGTTTGTATTGCTTCATGTTCCTGATTTTGATACATGTTATGAATATCTGTTTCATGCTGTTATATTTGTTTATATGAAATGCATGTATACATGGTTTATACCGGAAATGTGATTCTCACTGGAGTTATCCAGCTGTTGTCTTGTTTGTATATGTGCTTGACAACAGATGGGACATGATCAAGATCAGGAAGGGGATGAGAGATTATAGTTAGCATGGAGATCCGGGCCCAGAAGCAGAATAGGATTCAGCACTGGATGTATAGTCGTTGAACCTAGTTGAGATAGTGACATGTAGTACATGATTTGTACTTTACTCTTGACATGTATATCGATAGATTACTGTTAAGTTTCCGCATTTATAATTTAAAAAGAAAAAATTTAGTCCCACTTTTCTTAATTGTTATATTTGACATTAATAATGATCAAGACATAAATTAGCGTCCGGGTCCCCATTATGGTCAATTAGGATTGATTGATCCACAGGGCCCATGTATCATATGTTGGACAACTGCTTTGTATAGATTGGGTTCTTCTATTTTTGAAGGTATTTCAGCACGCATAATTGAGTCAAAGTGATCGGGAGTACTCAATTTGTAATTATTTTCAAATATGACCAACATATGAACATGAGGAAGCCCTCTTTTTTTTATACTCAACGACGTACGAATAAGAGCGGACCTTACCCAAAACCCCCTATCCACAATGTCTTTCTTAAACTCTTCAAATTTTGATCTAAATATCCTTGTAATCAATTCTGGTCGGTCTTGTTATCAAATCTGGTCGGTCTTTAGATGATTGATCTAAATATCCTTGTAATGTTTAACATTACATTGTTGATATAATTCCAAATATTGTAGAAGATACTTATGATTTTCACCGATGTTATGAGTTAATTCTTGAATCATTGTAGTTTGTGCGACAAAATCATTATTACCAAGATTAGAATCATCTGGAATTGTTGATATCTCATCTTGTATCCTTCGATAATTTCCACGACAGCGAGCCAATTCCATATTCCTTGCCTCCGCGTTCATGGATCGTCGTCTGTTACGCTGGGCCAACCTCCACTTTTTTTGTTGATCTGTTGAACAATATATGCATATAGTCAGTGTGTTGTGCATCTGGCACACAATAAAAGTATGATTTATAGATCATGTAAATTTTTTTGAACTACATATTATACAATGCTGGTGTGAAGTAGAATTTGAGGAAGTAGAATTCATTCTTCTAATTTGGTAATTTGATCGACGTTGAGCAAGGTAAGATTGTCGTCGTTGTTTGGTCATAGAATGTATTCTTTCACGTTCGTTACGCGTTTGCATTTGTCGCCTTTTGATGATGTAAGAGATGGAGTTTGAATTTGTCATGTCCTACTTAAAATTATAGACCATAGTTAATGAGATTATGAAAATAAGAAAATAATGGTGGAATACATTTCACAAAAACTCAAATGATTATTTTTGCATGTACGTACATGTCATCGTCATCAACTATTTGAGCCTATATTTTTCCTATATATCATAGTTTTTGTATAAATATGAAAGAAATAAAAAAAATTATATATATTAATGCAATTGTATTATTATGTTGATTAATCATGAATGAACTTGATTCTTATAATAGAAATACTTATGTAATTTTTTTTATAATTTTCGACAATATAGTACTAAAATATTTACTTCAAATACGGAGTGAAAAAAATAGAATACCTACGGAGACATTTTTTTTTGATTTATAATGTCATTCTGTATAGAAAAATTGTTATTGGCATTGTATTTTGGTAATTTTTTCTCCCGAAATTGTGGCTTCTATTTTTCAATATTTAGATATTTGCAAGAGAAATATATTATCATTCCATCAAACTCAACATAAAACATAAACTAACATACTGAAATAAAGATGTGAAAGACAAATGCAATGCAGAATCATGAAAAATGGTCCAAATTTAGGGCTCAAATTTTAGAAGATGGTATCGAGTTTTGGTTCACGTTTGAACGCACCGAGAAACGGAAAGAGGTAGCTAGATAGTTTAAATTCATCATAAATTGATTAGAAATTGAACTTTTGTAAATCGAAGATTGGTGAAAATGCTATATTTTGAAGTTGCTAATAAATTCGTATGGAAGATAGAAGAGATGATGCATGTCAAGGAAATGGAAAAAATATTTTGCAAACACGATCAAAGTTTCTTGTTAAGAATATATTTCAATGAAAGAATTGTGGGCGACTTTATTCCAATTTTTAAAATATTAGACGTTTTTCATTTTTTTAGTCTTCTCGAATTCTACAACATGAAAATGAAGAGGCTGAAATGTGGAAACTGAGAAATAGTCTTATGTTTGAAGCTACGCCTATGCAAAGTTTTCTACAAAGAATCGATGCAAAACTGAGATGAAAAAAGTAATAGCTACCTTCTATACAAACATTTTCCACTTATTTTTTTTTTATCATCAAAGGTGTATTTTGACAATTGTTAGTTAGATATAGTCAAACAATAAATAAAGAAAATTGGGAAAAAAACCATAACAAAACAGAGAAAGAGATACAAAACTTTTCAACTTTGATGGGTTTGAGGCGTGGTTCAAGATCGGTTCAAATTGTGAGCGTCGTGAAATCCAGCTAATTGGTTTAGAGTAAATTGACAAAGCTTGCCACCCCGGAAGATTGAGAGTATATAGTTGTAGAGGCCCGTATTTCGTATTTGAAAATTTGCGGAATAATTTAAAATTTTCTTTTTAAATAATTAAAATGTCTCATTCATAAAATATACTGATAAAAAGATTCAATGCTTAAAATAGCAGTGGAAGTAAATATCTGTTTCAAAACAACAACTTAAAATAGTTCATCGTGATAAAAATGAGTTTTCATAAAAATGGTAAATAAACTGATAAATGAGGTCCTCGGGATCCTACTACTGCCGACCCAAGATGGCTCACTGGTCCCCCCCCAGGCCCCGAACTCATCAGTACCTATAACAATCAAGTCTAGTGAGTCTAAAGACTCAGCATGTATATATCGTAGATAACAAGTAAATATATCATAAAATTTCATGCCATGTAACGATATCATAACGTAAAGCGTAACGTCAAAATATCTTGTCATGAGTAATTATAAATACGTGCATAATTAAACTGAAAATCGTAAGTGAAATATTTGCTCGATAGAGCCCTGTCATGAAATAGCATATAATAATTTTCTGTTGAGAATATGTTCTACGCAAGTGGCCCATAACGTGAAATGAATCGTCTGATCAGACTAAACCATAGTATACTGGGCGGTAGAGATCATCACAGCCCTTGGACTGGATATCCGTACCAATACTTGAACATGAACCGGTCAGTGACCACCGGATGAAGTAATAATCCCATGATAAGCTGCAATCCCATGAACGTCAGGTGGCCACAAGCAATATCGCATATATCTCAAAAATAAACATTTTATATTTTTATACACGTAATATAATTAAATATCATGTTTTATTTTACCAATTGGGTTGGATCGTTTCCAGGCTCGCTGCGACCTAATTCTAACATGAAAAACATGCAAATAACTTGACTTGACCAACATATCAAAAATCGAACTAAAAATGAGACTATTACGCCCAACAAACTTAATATTTAACCATGACTCCGTACCAACCCAAACAAACATCGAACCATCATTTAGTCATGATTAAAATACACCTGAAATGATGAAAAATATATACCAAGGGCTGTAATACACGAAAATGGTGCATGGAGGCCAAAATCGTGAAACGCTCTTTCGAGAGTCACTTTTGCTGATTGCTACCGTAAATTCTCGTACAACCTCTAAACTTAACCAAATCACAAACGGCCAAAAACAAGACCTTTGTTGCATGTTTTCTTGATTGCTCGCAAGCGCACGACGTCAAATTATAGTAAAATATACTATTGAGTACAAGTGTCGATCCCACGAGTAGTGTGTATATAAATGTATATTAATGCTTGTGATTAAAATAATCTTGACTTTATTTAGAAAAATCAATTTAAGGATTTGATTTTATGAATGACTAAATTGAAAATGGATTTAAAAATAAATAAATATAGATATATATAACACCAAATTTTAGCAAATAATTTTAGCAAATAACAATGAGATAAAAGATCTAGAGGTCCGATTTCACGCAACTATCCACCATGTGTAATTCTTATTAGTTTTGCTATAAAAGTCCTTTTTATTTATTAGCAAAAAATCATATTATTATCTACTCCCTCTTCCAAGTAATAAGTAGATATTTGTTATCTAAAAATGAGTTGTGACATTCCCATTAACAATTTACAATTAAATAACACAACATGCACTATATTCTCTATAAGCTTCGGTAGCATTATAGGCCTTCCGAACTCTATAAATACCATTGATGTATTTGATCTTTTTCTTGTTTATAATTTCCTCTTCTGAGTGATAAATTGTAAACATATAAATCATTCAAAATATGGCCAATAAATTGAAAGCATTAAGATTAGAACAATACAAATGAACAATATGAAGAACTTAAATAACTTAATTTATAACTTCTAACACATGGTTTCTAGTTTTGTTCCATCATTCCTCTAGAATTAAAACTTAGTTCATAATAACACAATCAAAACAACACAACATAGTTTTAAAATAAGACATAACAAATAAAAAATAAAGAAAAGAAGAACTTAGAATAAGAGTTTGAAGAGCTGATTCCGTTCCCCGAGTTGTACAAAAGATTTCTTCAAAACTTGATGAATTTGATCTTCAATCTTGTAGTAGCCTCCTTCACTCTTTACTTGGCTCCCCAATACCCTAGATGGTAAGAAAATGATGTCTTTTTATAGTCCAGACAAGCTAGAAGTCGTAGCACACCAAATTCTCAGACTTTCACGCGCAGCACACAAAGTTACAGATTTTTCGGATTCTGTTTTTTCGAAGACCGCGGGTGCGGTGAAGAACAGACCGCGGGTGCGCTCCTTCTTCTGGTGTATGAGCGCAGGTGCGCTGCCTGTGTTAGTGCGTGTGCACTAGCTTACCGCGGGTGCGGTATAAAATGTAGCGCGGGTGTGCTGCAACTACTGTATTTTTTTATCTTTTTGTATTTTCCAATTCAACACTTTTAATACTTTACACTCTTATTCTATACTTCCAAACTATAACAAGAAAAACAACAACAAATCAAATAAACTGCTCAAGAATCACATAATTCTAAGTTAAAAACAAGTAATAAAAGTGAAATAAATTACACTTATCAAATTCCCCTAAACTTAGGATTTTGCTAGTCCCGAGCAAAATAAAAACACACAAACAAACAAATCATGAAATATTTTTAAAAGAACTTGGCCTCTAGATAATTAACTAAATCTTCATGCAATCACAAGTTAAATCAATCCAACCAATTTTTCATCCGGATATAATCATGAAATCGGTTAATTTTCTTAACTTCTAATCTCTTCAACTCATGTTTCAAAACATTCTCAATCAATTTCAATTTTTACAAACACAAATCAAGAGGTCTTTTCCGGTAAATGTTGGGTTCAAAGCAATATTCATTCAAGAAAGGAATACCCAATAAATATTTGTTGCAATAAGGTGTGTGTAAAAATGATCAAGATTCGTACTCAATGGAAGTGTTTATCGATTGTCCATAGGCTAAATCCTCCCAATCCCTCTCCACTAGTATATTGGACAACTATGACTAGGTTAATAGGATTTTCAATGGTTGTAATGTTAGGCCTTGGTTTATAGTTACAAATGAAGATTAGGAATTTAAATAAGGGAGTAAATTGAATTTTTTATCTCTTTTGCATACTCTACTTTTTCTTTTATCTCCAGTTTTTATTCATTTAATATCTTTTTCTCCCCTTTTTCTCCAACTTCTTCAATCAAACATCTTTCATCATTTTTCTTTTCTTTTCTTTTGTAGGAGAATATCACTTTCTTTAATCTTTTGAATTCTTACTCCCTTGAGAAGGTAAGAAATAATTGTATAAGATATTCAAAGGGTTCGTAAATGTGGGCTACTTGAAAGGATATCAAATGGGGGTCTTTTACACATATTAACGTGTGTAATTCGAATTCATATAAGCTCAAAGAGGTGACAAATGATAAATTATTTTTAATTGGTAGCTTGAAAGGCTCAATCGATAAAAAAAATCACCTAAATCATTCCTAAATCATAGTTTGTCCGTATTTCGCCTCGAGTGTTGTTTGGATAGTTCTAGACAAAATCTCAATTCACTAACACAAAGTAGAATCTAATCATCGTGAAAAGTGATGTTTCAATGCATCAAACAAATACATATATTCAAAAGAAAAGTGCTTGACTTCCAAGAAATTTCAAGAACACAATTCTTTTCTCATATAGGCTCAAGAGGGCATCAAATGAATCTTATGAACAATATAAATAGGCCCAAATAAAATCAAAGATTGCCTCAATCATATATGTGTTTACAAAAAAATTATTTCAATGTCAAATGAAAATCACAAAGTTTTATAGAAATTATAAGTTTCAAATTTACCAAATCTGATGATTGTTCTCTAAATTTTTCAAATTGATTGATGAACATTAATGAAATGCATGACCTTTCTTCTCAATACACAAATTTTGTTCATCATTGGCCAATTCAAAAATTTTCATGACTAAGACACTACAAACACACAAGCAAATAACTCACAAGAATAAATAAAATACTCAAATAAAAATAAATAAAATGAACAACACACAAAATAAAATAACACATAAAATAAAATAATAACAAATACATCTCCCCCAAACTTAAATTTGTGCATCGTCCTCGATGTAAATGATCATGAAAATTAGAGGAATACACATACCTCGGGCAACGACCGTCAGTGGTCATGGCCATCCTCATCATTTGCGCCTTCTTGTGGTGGGTGGTACTCCGACGGATAGTATTTCGAATTGAAGGAGAATTTTTGAGAACTGTTCCTCGTTGATGCTTAATTTCTGCCCCTTTCTGTTTTTAAAATCATCAACCGCAGGTGCGGTCTAGAACATACCGCGGGTGCGGTGTAGCTACTGGAAATTTTTGAATGTTCGACCTTCAGTTACCGCTAGTGCGGTAAATATTCTACCACGGGTGCGATAAAGGTTCTGGAAAAATATTGCAGGTGCGCTCCATAAACTACCGCGGGTGCGGTATGGCTACTGGAATTTTTAATTTTCTGTCTTTAAACTACTGCAGGAGCGATACATTTGCAGCGTGGGTGCAGTCTTAGAAATTGTTTTCTCCTCCAATTTTTATCCTGAAAAACACAATTGAGATTCATAAGATTTGGGGGAAATACAAGAACACATTATACCAAAAATACAAAACCTAAAATAAGAATACAAGAGTAACAGCAAAACCGAAAACGAAATGCAATAAAGAAACCAAAAATTTGGGTTGCCTCCCAAAAAGCGCTTGGTTTAACGTCGTCAGCCTGACTATACCAATCTTGTTCATGGTGGGTCATGTGATCCCTTTAATGACTTGATTTCCACCCTCTGACCTTCAACCTCCATGGTTAATTTTTCTTGCTTCAAGTCAATGACGGCGCCAGCAGTAGCCAAGAAAGGTCTTCCTAGAATAATACGAACATTCTGACTGTTCTCCATGTGAAGCACCACGAAATTTGCTGGAAGTCTCAATTTATCAATCTTAAGTTCAACATCTTCCACAATGCCCAATGGTGTCCTGATTGATTTATCTGCCATTTGTAAACTTAGGTTCTGTGGGCTTCATCATGCTCAATCCAAGTTTCTCGTAGAGAGAACTTGGCATTATATTTACGATCGCTCCTGAGTCACATATAGCTTTTTCCACTAACTGACCCCCTATTTCACATGGTACAACGAATTCCCCGGGGTCTTGCAGCTTCCGAAGAAGATCTCCTTGCCTCCCCTTATCATCTCCTCCAATAAAAGCCACCTCTTTCTGTTCTACAGACTGAATGTTAGAGTGTAGGTTTATAAGAGCCTAAAAATCCGTACTTGGAAATTTGCGGAAAATTTAAAATTTTTCTTTTTAAAATAATTAAAATACCTCAATCATACAAATAAACTGATCAATAAAGTTTAATGTTCAATGTGGCAGCGGAAGAATTAACACTCCGAACCAACCCGAACCAACACTGAACCGTCATGTAGTCATGATTAAAATAGGCCTAAAATGATAAAATAATGCTCCTAAAATGGTGAGGGCCGAAATCTAGGTGAATGGAGGCAAAAACATGAAACGCTCTTTCGAGAGTCAATTTGGCACATCGCACCGTAAATTCTCGTACGACCTCACAAATGATCCGAATGACGAACGGTCGAAGACATGACCTTCCCAACTCAATGAGGCACTGTCCAGTCTAAGGCCATAGGCTAAAAGCCCACCAAGAACTCAAACGAACCTCCGAACCGACACAGCGAGTTGCTGTCAAAAATACAGCAACCGTGCTTTGGTTTGCTTGCGTTGTTTGCGAGGCTAATGGCCATTGGGGATTGAACCACCAACCAAAACCTCTTACCAACGTCCCATGAAATGATTCGAACCATGGCTAAGGGCTTTAGACCAGCCACAATTCGGAATATTCCAGCAACAATCGAAAAGATTCACCCGAGAGCACCTTTGCATGCGCGTGTGGTGTTTTGCTTTGCTTGCTGTCTCGTGTCGTTCCAGTGGCCATTTGATTGACCATGGCACGACCTAGACATCTAGGGCTATGGTATGAACCGTGGCTAAGGGCCATAGGCCAACCAAGATCCACACCAAACCACCAAAACCGAAACTCATTTGCTGTACCAAGTAAGGGCCGAAATGGGGAAAGGGGCTGTTCTTGCGTTTGATTTAAAAACCGATGCACCATGGACCAAGCCACCAAAAGGGAGACTTAGTCACATCTTAGACATGCTAGGGAAGTGATCTAACCATGGCTATAGGCCCTTGGGGCAGCCAAGATCAGATCCTTTCTCCTTTGACAGCACACACAGAATTTCGAAACATAAATGGCAAGGAAGAGAAGCTGCTGTTATTTTCGATTTCTGTCATGCATGGGGTTTGTTTGAATGGACCATCACAGTCTTGACACACCCTAGTATGTGTATAGATGTAGCCTAGTGAGCCTGGAATCGAACCATCCACCTGAAACCACAAAACTTGAGAAAACCGTGAAGCTGCCATGAAAGTCGAAAAAAAAATCTGCACATGCATTTCGAAAAGGCTTGAGGTATATTTCGGTTTTCTTGTATAAAATCATGTACAAGTGATGTTTAAAAATAATAGTAGGACTTGATTGAAGAGCAAGAAAGATTATATGCATGCCTGGTTTCGTTTTGAAAAAAAACGAACGAAACGACGACGACGCGGCGCGGAGGAGTGGTGCGATCTAGCTTTCTTGTCTACCTTGCTCGATTTCTCTCCTCTTAAAAGCTATGAACCACACGATTTTTTTCTTCTCACATACACTCTGAATTCGGTGGAGAGGGGACGATAATATTGGTTAGGGGAGTGAGGGAGTGGTTGCCATATAATGGGGAACAAGCAAGACCAAGTCTACTAGTTTTGAAATTTGAATTATGGTTGCTATCAAATGATGTGTTGGATGATTCTAGAATGCAAGTGGCCGAACATGCAAGGCTAGGACTAGGTTAGGATAATGCTCAATAATTAATTAATTAAGGTGGACTAATAATAAAAGAAAGATTAGCATGTTAATCACGAGAAAGAATGGGTCAAAAGGGTTATGAGTTGGCATGGTAATGCTCTAGCAATTAGGGGTGGCCGAAATCTTCACTATAAAAGGAAGGGGAAATGTTGACTATCTAGTAAATTAATAACCCTTAAAAGCCTCACTAATCCTTTAATTAATTTAGTGAATTAAACCCTTAATTATTGGAACTTAAATGAATTATTTCCTACTCACCTCAAGTAATTAAATTAAATCCCCAAACCTCCTTATTAACTTAAATGAACTTACTTGCTAGCTAAAATAAATTCTGGAAATGTTTCTTGAATCTTAAATTTTATCTCAAAACTCCAACTCCAGTCCGGCCTCACTGAAATAACTGAAATAGTAAAAATCAAACTACTGCATGAACTAATAAAATAATTAACTTTAAATACTCATGCAACAAAAAAATCATTTTTAATTTAAATACTAGAATTATGCATGGTTTATACGTAGTCTAAGTTACGGGTTCTACAATCCTTCCCCCCTTAAAAGAAATTTCGTCCTCGAAATTAAAACTCACCGAATAACTTGGGATAACGATCTCTCATCTCCGACTCAGACTCCCATGTAGCTTCCTCCTCTGAATGGTTGAGCCATCTGACTTTGACTCGCTTAACCAGCTTGTTCCGATGCTTCTTCTCCTGCCTGTCTAGGATCTGCACTGGTCTCTCCTCATAAGATAATTTCGGAGTAAGCTGCAACGGCTCGAAGTTCAAGACATGCGAAGGATTCACCATGTACTTCCTTAGCATAGAGACGTGAAAGACATTGTGAACTCCGGCCAGATTCGGAGGAAGAGCCACACGATAAGCTAGCGTCCCAACTCTGTCAAGGATTTCAAATGGTACAATGAATCTCGGACTGAGCTTCCCTTTCTTGCCAAATCTCATGACACCCTTCATAGGTGCCACCTTCACAAAGACATGGTCGCCGATAGCAAACTCTAAATCTCTCCTCCTCTGATCTGCATAACTCTTCTGTCGACTCTGCAGTCCTCATTCTCTCACGGATCCGGGCTACTACGTCGACAGTCTGCTGAATAATCTCTGGACCCAACTCTCCTCTCTCTCCTACTTCATCCCAATGCACAGGTAATCTACACTTGCGGCCATATAGTGCTTCATACGGAGCCATACCAATGGAAGACTGGAATCTGTTGTTGTAGGTGAACTCTACCAATGGCAAGTTCGACTCCCAACTCCCAGAGAAATCAATGACGCAAGCACGGAGAAGATCCTCCAAAATCTGAATGACTCGCTCTGACTGCCCATCTGTCTGCGGATGGAAAGCTGTGCTAAACAGCAACTTCGTACCCATAGTCGAATGTAAACTCTTCCAAAATGAGGAAGTGAATCTGGGATCTCTGTCAGATACGATAGATACTGGAATACCATGAAGTCGGACTATCTCTCGGATATACAACTCCGCATACTGAACCATGGTGAAAGTCGTCTTAATAGGCAAGAAGTGCGCTGATTTGGTAAGACGATCTACAATCACCCAGATGGCATTCGATCCTCTGGCTGACCTCGGCAAACCGGTCACAAAATCCATGGTGACATTCTTCCACTTCCACTCGGGAATAGGAAGAGGCTTGAGCAAACCTGCTGGTCTCTGATGCTCGGCCTTCACCAACTGGCAAGTCAGACACTCGGATACAAATCGTCTGATGTCTTTCTTCATCCCTGGCCACCAATACAATAGCTGCAGATCCTTGTACATCTTCGTACTCCCTGGATGAATAGAGTACGGCGACGTATGGGCTTCTGATAGAATATCTGCTCGGATAGAATCACTGCTAGGAACACATATCCTGTCTCGGTACCTCACAATACCATCACTGACTGAATACAAGACACTGCCCTTGGCCTCTTCTCTCTGCTTCCACTTGGCCAACTGCTCATCTGCTGACTGACCACTGCGAATACGGTCCAATAGGGAAGACTGAATGGTCAAGGTAGATAGACGGGGAACCCTACCTTGAGGATAAGTCTCAAGATCAAACCTCTGCATCTCAATCTGAAGAGGTCTCGACACTGTCAAATGAGCCATCACTGCGACTTTTCTGCTCAATGCATCCGCAACTACATTAGCTTTACCCGGGTGGTAGCTAATGTCACAGTCATAATCCTTCACAAGCTCCAACCAACGCCTCTGACGCATGTTCAGCTCCTTCTGCGTAAAGAAATACTTGAGGCTCTTGTGGTCGGTAAAGATCTGGCACTTCTCTCCATACAGATAATGCCTCCAAATCTTCAAGGCAAAAACTACTGCGGCCAACTCTAGATCATGGGTAGGGTAGTTCTTGTCATGAGTCTTCAACTGTCTGGAAGCATATGCTATCACATTCCCATGCTGCATCAATACGGCGCCAAGACCGAGCTTCGAAGCATCGGTATACAGAACAAACTCACTGGACCCTGACGGAACGACCAAAACTGGTGCTGAGATAAGAGCTTGCTTCAAAGTATCGAAGCTCTTCTGACACTCCTCGCTCCAAACAAATTTCACATTCTTCTTTGTCAGTGCTGTGAGTGGAACTGCAATCGAAGAGGATCCCTTAATGAACTTCCGATAATATCCTGCTAAGCCAAGAAAACTGCGGATCTTTGATGCATTCTGCGGCACCCAATCTCTGACTGCTGCAACTTTCGCTGGGTCTACCTCAATGCCACTGCTGGAAACAATGTGGCCTAAGAACGCCACCTTCTCTAACCAGAATTTGCATTTACTGAACTTTGCGAATAATTTGTGTTTCTGCAAGGTCTGCAACACTGTGGTCAGATGCCTGCTGTGATCCTCTCGATTCTTGGAGTAGACGAGAATGTCATCTATGAACACTATCACAAACTGGTCGAGGTATGACTTAAATACGCGATTCATGAGATCCATGAAAATCGCTGGCGCATTCGTCAAACCGAACGGCATCACAAGAAACTCGTAGTGACCATAACGAGTCCTGAAAGCTGTCTTTGAAACATCAGCATCTCTCACCTTCAACTGGTGATACCCGGAACGCAGATCAATCTTGCAGAAAATTGAAGCTCCCTGCAACTGGTCAAACAGATCCTCAATCCTCGAAAGTGGGTATTTATTCTTCACTGTAACCTTGTTCAACTCCCGATAGTCAATACAAAGCCTCATCGTGCCATCTTTCTTCTTAACAAACAAGACTGGCGCGCCCCAAGGTGAGAAACTAGGGCGAATGAACTCCTTGTCAAGAAGTTCCTGAATCTGCTTCTTAAGCTCTGCCATCTCTGTCGGTGCAAGTCGGTACGGTGTTTTTGAGATCGGAGCTGTACCTGGCATAAGCTCGATGGAAAACTCCACCTCTCTCTCAGGTGGCATACCAGAGACGTCCTCAGGAAAAACGTCTAAGAAGTCTCTAACGATCGGAACATCTGAGGTTGACTGAGTGGGCGCCTCGGGGATAGATACAAAGGTTGCTAGAAACGTCCGACACCCTCTATGCATGAGATTCCTAGCCTGAACATATGGAATAATACGTGGTAGAGGAAAGTACCTGTCTGGCTCAAATAAGAACTGCGTCATTCCAGGCGGTCGGACTAGAACAGATCTCCGCTGGAAGTCAATCAAAACTCTGTTCCGCAGTAGCCAATCCAATAATGTCAAACTCTGGCATCGGCAGTACGATCAGATCCGCATAAACAAGGTTGCCATGGAGCTCAAGATCTATGTCTCGGATCACACTGGTGGCTGCCATCTCCTTGCCAGACGGCAGTACTACGGAATAGGCTATATCTAGCCCAATGGTCTTAACTTTGAGAAAATTAGCAAAGACCTCTGAAATGAATGAGTGAGTGGCCCCTGAATCTACCAAGGCCTTCGTAGCGAAACCGGATATAAAAATTCTCCCTGAAAGATCGGAACTCTAAGTTGAACCCAATAGTTACAAAGACTAAACTTATAGACATGCAAATGTTGAAGTTCTTCTAACTAAAATTTCCAAAATATTACAAAGTAGGGCATGCAATCCTATCGCAATTCTATGTTCAAAATATTAACCCAAAACATTAAGCTCCAAATGCAGACTCAAAGCTTAAGGTACCTGTCATCAGCATAGTATCGGGGTTCGTCTCCGTCGCATGGAGAGCAAACACTCTGCCCTGGGTAGGCAGGTTCCTCTGAGGGCACTGCAGAAATAAGTGGTCTGGACTACCACACCTATAACACTTTCCTGAGCCGTACAAACATGCTCCAGGATGGCGAAGTGAACACTTAGGACAAACTGGGCGCTCAGGAGCCCTCGGGGCTGGGCGTCCCCGCTGCTGCTGGCCTCTGTTTCTAGGCGGTCCGTGAAAAGGCCTCTTGTTCTGCTGCTGATGCTGCTGAGGAGGAGGGCGGTGCGGTACCTGGGCTGGTCGCTTTCCCAAGCGATCTCTCTCGATGTCACACCGATCCTGCTCTGCGGCTAGGGCTTTGGAGATAGCGACCTCATAAGAAGTAGGGTCCGACACCCTAACATCATGGCGCAAGATCGTTTGCAATCAAGGGTACAAAATGACAACCCCTCTCGAACTTACAGATGAACTCCGTAACAGTCATATCTCCTTGCCTCAAGCTCATAAACTAAGTGGTCAACCTGGTGCGCACTTCCTCAGCAAAGTATTTGGAGTAGAACACCTCCGTGAAGCGTACCCAACTCAGCGTAGCCATGTTCAGGGCTACCGATGCTCCTTCCCACCATAAGCGGGCATCTCCTCCGAATAAGTATGTGGCACATCGGACTCTGTCTGCATCTTCAAGCTCCATGAACTCGAAGATAACCTCGAGGGACTTGATCCAGCCCTCAGCAATCATGGGGTCAGACGTCCCAGAAAACTCTTTCGGACAGCATCTTCATGAATCTTTCGTAGACAGCCTCGGGCCCCGTCGGCCTGGTCGCCACAGCATGGTTCCCCGCAAACTGTGCGAAGAACTGAGTCATCCCATCTAACATCTGGGCATTCATGTCCGGTGGAGGTGGAGGTGGTAAGTCTCTCTCCTGCCTCGGCTCCTCTGTGTCCTCTCGGCGAGGCTCATCCTCAGTAGGGCGCTCAAGGGTGCGTCTAGGGGGCATACTGTTCCATACATAACCCATATGTAACTAACATGCATAATCTCATAATTTATTTAATTTTAAATACTGAACAAATAAAATGAATCTGGACATAAAATGCTTCATGAAATCATGCCGTTAAGAAAATAATTCATGCTTTAAAGAAAATGCGTAAATATAAACTTACAGACCGAAGACGTGACTACATGAGCTTCTCGTGGTCAGTAGTAGTACAACCCTATACAGAACCACCGTCTGATACCATCTATAAGAGCCTAAAAATCCGTACTTGAAAATTTGCGGAAAATTTAAAATTTTTCTTTTTAAAATAATTAAAATACCTCAATCATAAAATAAACTGATCAATAAAGTTTGATGTTCAATGTGGCAGCGGAAGAATTAACATTTTTGAAATAACAGTAAAAAGTTTTTCCAACAATAATTAAAATGTTTTTGCCATCAATTAAAAATAAATGCTGAACTGAGGTCATCGGGCCTACTACTGCCTACTCGAGCATGCTCACTGGTCCCCGCCCTCGGCTCCGGCATCATCAGAACCTACAACAATCAAGTCTAGTGAGTCTAAAGACTCAACATGCATATATCGTAAATAACGAGTAAATACTATAGTAAAATTTCATGGAATAAAAATGTCATGTCATGAGGCATAACGTAAAAGTGTCGTGTTATGATTAATTATAATACGTGCATAACTGAACTGAAAATATCATCGTAAAAATGTTTGCTCCCTGGAGCCCTGTACTGAAATAGCCTGTAATAATTTTCCTGGTGAGATTATGGTATACGCAAGTGGCCCCTGCACTGAAACTGACCGGTAACTTGCGACCGGATAATAAAATGCTCCCATAACCGGTAACTGGCGACCGGGTAAAATAGTAAACGTCTGATTACCGGGTAAAATATTAAACGTCTGATCAGACTGTAGCCACAGTATACTGGGTGAAACAAACTCAACTGACCGGTAACTGGCGACCGGATTTAGCAATAATCCCATTATAGTGTAATGGCCACAAGCAATATCGCATAATCTCAAAAATGAACATTTTATATATTTATGCACGTAATATAATTAAATGACACAATTAAATATCCTGAAATAATTTACTTCTTGGATTGGATCGCTCCCAGGCTCGCTGCAACCTAAATATGTCATGAAAAATATGCAATAGATTTATGGAACCAAACTATGCAATAACATTCTAAAATGTGACAATTATGCATACCGACTTCGTATTTAATCATGACTCCGAACCAACCCGAACCAACACTGAACCGTCATGTAGTCATGATTAAAATAGGCCTAAAATGATAAAATAATGCTCCTAAAATGGTGAGGGCCGAAATCTAGGTGAATGGAGGCAAAAACATGAAACGCTCTTTCGAGAGTCAATTTGGCACATCGCACCGTAAATTCTCGTACGACCTCAAAAATGATCCGAATGACGAACGGTCGAAGACATGACCTTCCCAAATCAATGAGGCACTGTCCAATCCAAGGCCATAGGCTAAAAGCCCACCAAGAACTCAAACAAACCTCCGAACCGACACAGCAAGTTGCTGTCCAAAAATACAGCAACCGTGCTTTGGTTTGCTTGCATCGTTTGCGAGGCTAATGGCCATTGGGGCTTGAACCACTGACCAACACCTCTTACCAACGTCCCAAGGAATGATTCGAACCATGGCTAAGGGCTTTATACCAGCCACAATTCGGAATATTCCAGGCAACAATCGAAAAGATTCACCCGAGAGCACCTTTGCAAGCGCGTGTGGTGTTTTGCTTTGCTTGCTGTCTCGTGTCGTTCCAGTGGCCATTTGATTGACCATGGCACGACCTAGACATCTAGGGGTATGGTATGAACCATGGCTAAGGGCCATAGGCCAACCAAGATCCACACCAAACCACCAAAACCGAAACTCATATGCTGTACCATGGAAGGGCCGAAATGGGGAAGGGGCTGTTCTTGCGTTTGATTTAAAAACCGATGCACCATGGACCAAGCCACCAAAAGGGCGACTTAGTCACGTCTTAGACATGCTAGGGAAGTGATCTAACCATGGCTATAGTCCCTTGGGACAGCCAAGATCAGATCCTTTCTCCTTTGACAGCACACACAGAATTTCGAAACATAAATGGCAAGGAAGAGAAGCTGCTGTTATTTTCGATTTCTGTCATGCATGGGGTTTGTTTGAATGGACCATCATAGTCTTTACACACTCTTGTATGTGTCTAGATGTAGCCTAGTGAGCCTGGAATCGAACCATCCACCTGAAACCACAAAACTTGAGAAAACCGTGAAGCTGCCATGAAAGTCGAAAAAAAATATGCACTTGCATTTCGAAAAGGCTTGAGGTATATTTCGGTTTTCTTGTATAAAATCATGTACAAGTGATGTTTAAAAATAATAGTAGGACTTGATTGAAGAGCAAGAAAGATTATATGCATGCCTGGTTTTGTTTTGAAAAAAAACGAACGAAACGACGACGACGCGGCGCGGAGGAGTGGTGCGATCTAGCTTTCTTGTCTACCTTGCTCGATTTCTCTCCTCTTAAAAGCTATGAACCTCACGATTTTTTTCTTCTCACATACACTCTGAATTCGGTGGAGAGGGGACGATAATATTGGTTAGGGGAGTGAGGGAGTGGTTGCCATATAATGGGGAACAAGCAAGACCAAGTCTACTAGTTTTGAAATTTGAATTATGGTTGCTATCAAATGATATGTTGGATGATTCTAGAATGCAAGTGGCCGAACATGCAAGGCTAGGACTAGGTTAGGATAATGCTCAATAATTAATTAATTAAGGTGGACTATTAATAAAAGAAAGATTAGCATGTTAATCACCAAAAAGAATGGGTCAAAAGGGTGACGAGTTGGCATGGTAATGCTCTAGCAATTAGGGGTGGCCGAAATCTTCACTATAAAAGGAAGGGGAAATGTTGATTATCTAGTAAATTAATAACCCTTAAAAGCCTCACTAATCCTTTAATTAATTTAGTGAATTAAACCCTTAATTATTGGAACTTAAATGAACTTATTTCCTACTCACCTCAAGTAATTAAATTAAATCCCCAAACCTCCTTATTAACTTAAATGAACTTACTTGCTAGCTAAAATAAATTCTGGAAATGTTTCTTGAATCTTAAATTTTATCTCAAAACTCCAACTCCAGTCCGGCCTCACTGAAATAACTGAAATGGTAAAAATCAAACTACTGCATAAAATAATAAAATAATTAACTTTAAATACTCATGCAACAAAAAAATCATTTTTAATTTAAATACTAGAATTATGCATGGTTTATACGTAGTCTAAGTTACGGGATCTACAAGGTTCTTGAGATCTTCAAGACCTTTTTTCTTTTGAAACTCAGCTTTGAATTGTAAAAATCTTTGGGGATAGGGAAGTAAAGAAATATCAATGCATTGATCAAAATCATAACTCTTACTTTTCTTACCTCGATTTCCTTTGCTTGGAGTCGGCATATCTTCCCACCTGGGTTTATGATCCACTTTTTTCTCTTCTACTTCTATTATTTCAACCCCCTCATGTTGTATGAAAACCTGCATTCACTTCTTTCATATTTGGATCTGCAGTTCTTGGTAATGCACCTGATGATTGAGACGTGAGTTGCTTCGTTATTTGCCCAACTTGCGACTCCAGGATTTTCAAAGAAGCACCAATATTCGCCATGTGTGTCTCAAGGTTGTCAAGTCTAGACTCAGTCCTAGCCATTCTCTTGCCAGATTCAGCAACAAATGTTCCAACCAAATCCTCAAATGATGGTTTCCCTTCCCCATTTGATGTATTGAACCCAGGTGGAGGATTCAACACATTCTTATTATTAGCATATGAAAAATTCTCATCATTTCTCAAACCAGGATGATAAGTGTTAGGGGGAGGGTTACCTCGATATCCTCCGTAGCCACCAAAATTCCTATTGTTGATATAATGAGCCTCATCAGGAATATGTGGTTCTTCAATAACAATCGATGCATTTTCAATCTCTGCTGTACTAGCCTTATTCATAGCTGCAATTTGAGTTGTTAAAGCTGAAACTTGAGTGGTGAGTGATGTAATAGGAGCGATGGCATAAATTCTAGCTGGTTTCTTTACTCCTGACCTCTCAGACGGCCACTGATAACTGTTAATGGTCATCTGTTCAAGCAAATCATATGCCTGATCAGGTGATTTGGCAAATATCGTGCCACCAGCTGCTGCATCCACAGTGCCTCTTGTTTGTCCATTCAAACCATTGTAAAACAATTCAATCTGTACCCAATCTTCAAAACCATGGTTTGGACACCTCCTCAACAATTCCTTATACTGTTCCCATGCCTCATATAATTGCTCAAAGTCAGTCTGCCTAAAAGTACTTATCTCAATTTTCAACTGTGCAGACTTCGCAGGTGGAAAATATTTAGCAAGGAATTTGGTTGCTAACTCCTGCCATGTAGTGATACTCCCCAAAGGAAGCGATTGGAGCCATCCTCTTGCTTGGTCCCTAAGAGAAAAAGAAAACAAACGCAATCGAATTATATCATCAGAAACACCATTTATTTTTACCGTGTCAGTGATTTCAAGGAATGTTCTGAGATGTAGATGAGGATCTGCGGTAGCTGCTCCCCCAAACTGATTTTGTTGAACCATGTTTATTAATGCAGGCTTGAGTTCAAAGTTGTTTGCATTAATAGTCCCTCGTGCTATTCCTGAATAATGAGTATTTAATACCGGCCTAAAATGATCTCTGATGGGTATTGTAGGGGGTGGATTTTCATTATCTCTGTTGTCAGCCATTGCTTGAATCTCTTCTCTTCTTGCCTTTCTTAATCTTCTTGCGGTTCTTTCGATCTCAGGATCAAAGATAAGCAAGTCAAGATTTTGCGATCTTCGAATGCACTGTTAAACAAGGATAAGAAACAAATCAATGTTTAATGTAATACAATAAAAACAACTCCAAATTAAAATCAAGACTAATTGAAAACAATACTAATATAAATTTAAAATCAACACTCCCCGGCAGCGGCGCCAAAAACTTGTTGCGTGTTTTCTTGATTGCTCGCAAGCGCACGACGTCAAGTTATAGTAAAATATATTTTCGAATTCAAGTGTCGATCCCACGAGGAGTGTGTATATAAACGTATATTAATGCTTGTGATTAAAATAATCTTGACTTTATTTAGAAAAATCAATTTAAGGATTTGATTTTATGAATGACTAAATTGAAAATGGATTTAAAAATAAATAAATATAGATATATATAACACCAAATTTTAGCAAATAATTTTAGCAAATAACAATGAGATAAAAGATCTAGAGATCCAATTTCACGCAATTACCCACCATGTGTAATTCTTATTAGTTTTGTTATAAAATTCCTTTTTATTCATTAGCAAAAAATCCTATTATTATCTACTCCCTATTCCAAGTAATAAGTAGATATTTGTTATCTAAAAATGAATTGTGACATTCCCATCAACAATTTACAATTAAATAACACAACAAGCAATAAATTCTCTATAAGCTTCGATAGCATTATAGGCCTTCCGAACTCTATAAATACCATTGATGTATTTGATCTTTTTCTTGTTTATAATTTCCACTTCCGAGTGATAAATTGTAAACATATAAATCATTCAAAATATGGCCAATAAATTGAAAGCATTAAGATTAGAACAATACAAATGAACAATATGAAGAACTTAAATAACTTAATTTATAACTTCTAACACATGGTTTCTAGTTTTGTTCCATCATTCCTCTAGAATTAAAACTTAGTTCATATTAACACAATCAAAACAACACAACATAGTTTTAAAATAAGACATAACAAATGAAAAAAAAAGGAGAGAAGAACTTAGAACAAGAGTTTGAAGAGCTGATTCCGTTCCCCGAGTTGTACAAAAGATTTCTTCCAAACTTGATGAATTTGATCTTCAATCTAGTAGTAGCCTCCTTCACTCTTTCCTTGGCTCCCCAATACCCTAGATGGTAAGAAAATAATGTCTTTTTATAATCCAGACAAGCTAGAAGTCGTAGCACACCAAATTCTCAGACTTCCACGCGCAGCACACAAAGTTACAGATTTTTCAGGATTCTATTTTTTCGAAGACCGCGGGTGCGCTCCTTCTTCTGGTGTATGAGCGCAGGTGCGCTGCCTGTGTCAGTGCGGGTGCACTAGCTTACCGCGGGTGCGGTATAAAATGTAGCGCGGGTGCGGTGCAGCTACTGTATTTTTTTATCTTTTTGCACTTTCCAATTCAACACTTTTAATACTTCACACTCTTATTCTATACTTTCAAACTATAACAACAAAAACAACAACAAATCAAATAAAATGCTCAAGAATCACATAATTCTAAGTTAAAAACAAGTAATAAAAGTGAAATAAATTACACTTATCAACCTTCCTAAATCAATAAGGCACTGTCCAGTCCAAGGTCATAGGCTAAAAGCCAACTAAGAACTCAAACGATCCTCTGAACCGAAGCACAAAGTTGCTGCCAAGAAAATACAGCAGCAGCGCTTGCACTTGCATGCGTCGTTTGCAAGGCTAATGGCCATTTGGGCTTGAACCACCAACCAGAGCCTCTTACGAACATCCTAAGGTGTGGCTTGAACCATGGCTAAGGGCCCTAGGCCAGCCACAATCCAAGCAACAACCGAAACAAATCACACGTTCCACTCGAGAGCCAAGCTGCACGCGTGGGACACCTTACTTGTTCTTGCTGTAATGTGTCATTCCAGTTGCCATGTGATTGACTGTGGCATGATCTAGACACCATGGGGTATTGAGTGAACCATGGCTAAAGGCTAAAAGCCAACCAAGATCCACCCAGCACCACAAAAACCTAACACCAACTCACACACCCGAAAATATGAAGACAGAAATCGTAGGGGCTGTTCTTGCTTTATTTTAAAAACTGAGGGGGCCATGAACTAAGCCATAAAAGGCCAACTTGGTCATGTATTAGACATGTCAAGGAGGGATTCTAACTGTGGCTACAGCCCCTAGGGCAACCAAGATCAGATCTCTCCCTTAGACAACCCAAACAAGCAAAAAAATCGAGACATAAAAAAATTACAGCATGGTGCGTTGGTGTCAAAGTGGTTTCGTTGGGGTGCATGGACAGCAACCAATGGACCAACATGATCCTTATACACCCTAGTACGTGTTTAGAAGTAGCCTTGAGCCCGTGGAATTCGATCCATACCCTGAACCATCAAAACAGCAGAAAATGTGAAGTGCACAAGGAAAGCCGAAAGAAATCTGTACATGTTTCGAATATGTTGCTGTCATGAAATTTCGGTTTTCTTGCATTTAAATCATGTACATGTGATGTTTAAAAATACCTATATGGCTTGATTGAAGTGTGGAAGAAAATATAAACATGCCTGGATTTGTTTTGAAAGAAAAACAAATGAAACGACGACGCGGCGCGGCGAAGATGGAGTGCTCTTCACTTTCCACTAGTTTTCTCTCTTAATTCTTGCTAGGAGGCTCACGTTTTGTTTTTTCTCTCAAAGTGCACTGAAATTTCGAGAATGTTGAGGGAGAAATGGCTAGGGAAAAATGAGGGAAGGTTGCAAGATAAAAGGGAGAAATGAATCTTTCTATCTTTCTAGTTTGTGAGATAAGGAATGATTTGATTATCAAGAGATTTTGAAGGATACTAGAGGGTGCACTTGGTCGAATTTTTAGTCTAGGAACAAGGGAGAATTGCTTGATTATTTATTTGTTGGTGATTTAAAAGTGGGGGAAATTATCTACCTAGAAAAGAACATGGAATGAGTTGTCAACTAATTTAAATCTTTTAAAAGAAGGGGTGACCGAATTTTTTTGTGGTAAATGGGGATGGAATATTGCTAGATAAACATGGTAGAAATATTGCTTAAATGTTAATTAGTGGTAAATAAAATTTAGGGGATTATCTAACAAGAAAAGGATTAGGAAAGAATCAAAGGGATGAGTTGTCAAATATTTTTAATCTAGAAAAGGAGGGGGCCGATTTTTTTATCAACCAAGGTAGAGTAGGAAATTGCTTAATTATTAATTAAATGAGGATTTAAAAATGAAGGGATTATTTACCATGAAAGGGATAAGGAAAGGAAATAAAAAAAATGGTGAGTTGCGAAAATTTAAATCTTTTAAAGTGTAATGGCCGAAAATTATAATAAAATGTAGGGGGAAGTATTTCTTAATTATTGAATTTTAAATCTCTAGTGTTTTATCTACCCATTAAATATTTAATGAATTAATAAATTAATTATGGAATAACATTATCTTGCATGCATGGCTAAACATTTAAATTACTTAAATAATTCCTTAAACATTCTTTTACATTAATTAACTTATTATTTAACAAAAATAAATTCTAGGAATGTTTTCTTAATATTAAATTTTATCTCAATACTCCCACTCCAGTCCGGCCTCACTTAATTAACTGAAAAGATAACAACTAAACTGCTGCATAAAATAATTAAATTTAAAGAAAAGAATTTAAATCCTCATGAAATAAAATCATTTTAATTTAAATACTAGAAATTATGCATGGCTTATACGTAGTCTGACTTACGGGTTCTACAAATCTCCCCCCCTTAAAAGAAATTTCGTCCTCGAAATTAAAACTTACCGAATAGCTCGGGATACCGACTCCTCATCTCTGGCTCAGACTCCCACGTAGCTTCCTCCTCTGAATGATTAAGTCATTTGACTTTCACTCGCTTAACCAGCTTGTTCCGAAGCTTCTTCTCCTGTCTGTCTAAGATCTGCACTGGTCTCTCTTCATATGACAGGTTCGGAGTAAGCTGCAACGGCTTGAAGTTCAAGACATGCGAAGGATTTGCCATATACTTCCTCATCACAGAGACGTGGAACACATTGTGTACTCCGGCCAGATTCGACGGAAGAGCAACACGATAAGCTAACGTCCCAACCTTGTCGAGGATCTCAAATGGTCCAATGAATCTCGGACTGAGCTTCCCTTTCTTCCCAAATCGCATGACACCATTCATAGGTGCCACTTTCACAAAAATGTGGTTGCCAACGGCAAACTCTAGATCCCTCCTCCTCTGGTCCGCATAACTCTTCTGTCGACTCTGAGCAGTCCTCATCCTATCACGGATCTTGACTACTACATCGGCCGCCTACTGAATAATCTCTGGACCCAACTCTGATCTCTCCCCTAATTCATCCCAATGAACAGGAGATCTGCACTTATGGCCATACAGTGCTTCAAATGGAGCCATACCTATAGACGACTTAAAGCTGTTGTTATAGGTGAACTCTACCAATGACAAATTCGACTCCCAGCTCCCAGAGAAATCCATAACACAAGCACGGAGAAGATCCTCCAAAATCTGAATAACCCGCTCTAACTGCCCATCTGTCTGAGGGTGGAAAGCTGTGCTAAATAACAACTTCGTACCCACTGCTGAATGCAAACTCTTCCAAAATGAGGAAGTGAATCGGGGATCTCTGTCAGACACGATAGAAACGGGAATACCATGAAGTCGGACTATCTCCCGGATATACAACTCTGCATACTGAATCATGGTAAAAGTCGTCTTAATAGGCAAGAAGTGCGCTGATTAGGTAAGACGATCAAAAATCACCCAGATAGCATTCGATCCTCTGATTGACTTTTGCAAACCGGTCACAAAGTCCATGGTAACATTCTCCCACTTCCACTCGGGAATCGGAAGAGGCTTGAGCATACCTGCTAGTCTTTGATGCTCCGCTTTCACAAGCTGACATGTCAGACACTCGGATACAAAACGTCTGATATCCTTCTTCATTCTTGGCCACCAATACAACAACTGCAGATCTTTGTACATCTTCGTACTCCCAGGGTGAATAGAGTACGGTGACATGTGGGCATCTGATAGAATATCTGCTCGGATAAAATCACTACTAGGAACCCACATCCTATCTGGTATCTCACAATACCGTCGCTAACTGTATACAAGATACTGCCCTTGGCCTCATCTTTCTGCTTCGAGTTTGCCAACTGCTCATCTGCTGACTGACCACTGCGAATACGATCTAGAAGAGAAGACTGAATCGTCAACGTAGATAGACGGGGAACTGTACCTCGAGGATAAGTCTCTAGATCAAACCTCTGAATCTCAGACTGAAGAGGTCTCTGAATCGTCAAATGAGCCATCACTGCGACTTCCCTGCTCAATGCATCCGCAACTACATTAGCTTTGCCCGGGTGGTAGCTAATGTCACAGTCGTAATCCTTCACTAACTCCAACCAACGCCTCTGACGCATATTCAGCTCTTTCTGCGTAAAAAAGTACTTGAAGCTCTTATGGTCGGTAAAGATCTGGCACTTCTCTCCGTACAAATAATGCCTCAAAATCTTCAAGGCAAATACCACAGGCTGCCAACTCTAGATCATGGGTAGGGTAATTCTTCTCATGATTTTTCAACAGTCGAGAAGCATACGCTATCACCTTCCCATGCTGCATCAATACTGCGCCTAGACCGAGCTTCGAAGCGTCGGTATACAGAACAAACTCACCGGGCCATAACGGCATGGCCAATACTGGTGCTGAGATAAGAGCTTGATTCAAGGTATCGAAGCTCTTCTAGGCACTCATCGCTCCATACAAATTTAACATTCTTCTTTGTCAATGATGTGAGTGGAACTGCGATAGAGGATGAATCCCTGAATAAACTTCCGATAATATCCTGCTAGCACAAGGAAACTGCGGATTTCTGATGCATTATGCGGCACAACCCAATCTCTGACTGCTGCAACTTTCGCTGGGTCTACCTCAATACTGCTGCTAGAAACAATGTGGCCTAAGAACCCCACCTTCTCTAACCAGAATTCGCATTTACTGAACTTCGCGAATAACTTATGCTTTTGCAAGATTTGCAAAACTGTGGTCAGATGTCTACTGTGATCCTCTTGATTCATTGAGTAGACGAGAATGTCGTCTATGAACACTATTACAAACTGATCAAGATACGACTGAAATATGCGATTCATGAGATCCATGAAGATCGCTGGCGCATTCGTAAAACCGAATGGCATCACAAGGAACTCGTAGTGACCGTAACGAGTCCTAAAAGCGGTCTTGGAAACATCGGCATCTTTCACCCTCAACTGGTGATAACCGGAACGCAGATCTATCTTAGAAAATACCGAAGCTCCCTGCAACTAATCAAATAGATCCTCAATCCGCGGAAAGTGGGTATTTGTTTTTCACTGTAACTCTGTTCAACTCCCGGTAATCAATACAGAGTCTCATAGAACAATCCTTCTTCTTCACAAACAAGACTAGCGCGCCCCATGGTGAAAAACTCGGGCGAATGAACTCCTTGTCGAGAAGTTCCTGAATCGGCTTCTTGAGTTCTGCCATCTCTGTCGGTGCTAATCGATACCATGCTTTGGAGATCGGAACCGTACCTGGCATAAGCTCAATAGAAAACTCCACCTCTCTCTCGGGTGGCATGCCAGAGACGTCTTCAGGAAAAATGTCTAGAAAATCTCTAACAATAGGGACATCTGAGGCTGATTGACTGGGTGCCTCGGGGACAGATATAAAGGTTGTTAAAAATGCCCGACACCCTCTATGCATGAGCTTCCTTGCCTGGACACAAGGTATAATGCGCGGTAAAGGAAAGTACATGTCTGGTTCGAATAAGAACTGCGCCATCCCAGGCGGTCGGACTAGAACAGATCTCCGCTGGAAGTCAATCAAAACTCTGTTCCGCAATAACCAGTCCATCCCTAGAATGATGTCAAACTCTGGCATCGGCAGTACGATAAGATCCGCATAAACAAGATTGCCATGAAACTCGAGGTCTATGTCTCGGATCACATTGGTAGCTGTCATCTCCTCTCCAGAAGGCAGTACTACTGACTACGCCACATCTAACCCAACGGTCTTGACCTTGAGAAAATTAGCAAAGACCTCCGAAATAAACGAGTGAGTAGCCCCTAAATCTATCAAGGCTTTCGTAGTGGAACCGGATATAAAAATTCTCCCTGAAAGGTTGGAAAATCAAGCTGAACCCAATAATTACTAGAACTAACTTATAGACTGGCGAAGGTCAAAGTTCTTCTAACCCAATTCCCGAAAATAACCCTGATTAGAGCATGCAATCCTATCATCAATTCTATGTTCAAAATCTTAATCCAGATTCCCAAAACAATGAATTTCAAATATTAACTTAAAGTTGTAAGATACCTATCATAAGCATGGTCTCCGGGTTCGTCTCTGTCGCATGAAGGGCAAAAACTCTGCCTTGGGTAGGCAGACTCCCACGAGGGCACTGGTGCAGCAAGTGGTCTGGACTACCACACTTATAACACTTCCCTGAGCTATACATACATGCTCCAGGATGGTGGCATGTGCACTTAGGATAGACTGGGTGCTCAAAGGTCCTTTGGACTGCACGTCCGTTCTGCTGTTGCCGCTGTCCTCTGTTCTTGGGTGGGCCATGGAAAGGCCTCTTGTTCTGATGCTGCTGCTGAGGAGGAGGACGGTATGGCATGTGGACTGGGCGCTTGCCCTGGCGGTCTCTCTCTATATCTTGCTGATCCTGCTCTGCAGCTAGAGCTCTGGAGACGGCAACATCATAAGTAGTAGGGCCAGCCACCCTAACATCACGGCGCAAGATCGGCCGTAGACCATCTAGAAAGTATCTCAGCTTTGCTCCGGCATCGTTGGAATTAGGGGTACAAAATGGCAACCCCTCTCAAACTTACGGATGAACTCTGTAACGGTCAAGTCTCCCTGCCTCAGTTTCATGAACTCCCTGGTCAACCTGGCACGCACCTCGTCAGTAAAATATTTGGAGTAAAATACCTCCGTGAAGCGCGTCCAGCTCAGAGTAGCCAAGTTCAAGGCTACGGATGCTCCTTCCCACCGTAGGCGAGCATCTCCTCCGAATATATAGGTGGCACAACGAACTCTATCCGCATCTCAAAGGTCCATGAACTCGAAGATAACCTCGAGGGACTTAATCCAGCCCTCGGAAATCATGGGATCTGTCGTCCTCGAAACCTCCTTCGGCCGCATCTTCATAAACCTCTCATAAGTAGCCTAGGGTCCTGTCGGCTTGGCTGCCACATCATTGTTCCCCGCAAACTGTGCGAAGAACTTAGTCATCCCAGCTAGCATCTGGGCATTAATGTCAGGTGGAAGGGGTGGTGGTCCGTTCCTCTCCTACCTCTGATCCTCCCTGTCCTCCTGGCGAGGCTCATCATCTCTCGTACGCTCAAGAATGCGTCTAGGGGGCATACTGTTCCATACATAACCCATACGTAACTAACATGCATAATCTCTATTATTTCTTTAAATTCAAATAAGTACTGCGTAATCAAAATCTGAACGTAAAATATTTCATGAAAACATGCTGTTAAATTATTTCATGCTGTAGACAAAATGCGTAAACGTAAAACTTACAGACCGAAGACGTGACTTTGTGAGCTTCTCGAGGTCAGTAGTAGTACAACCCTTTACAAGAACATAGGCTCTGATACCAACTGTAGAGGCCCGTATTTCGTATTTGAAAATTTGCGGAATAATTTAAAAGTTTTTTTTAAATAAATAAAATGTCTCATTCATAAAATATACTGATAAAACGATTCAATGTTTAAAATAGCAGCGGAAGTAAATATCTATTTCAAAACAACAACTTAAAATAGTTCATCGTGATAAAAATGAGTTTGCATAAAAATGGTAAATAAACTGATAAATGAGGTCCTCGGGTTCCAACTACTGCCGACCCAAGATGGCTAACTGGTCCCCGCCCTCGGCCCCGACCTCATCAGTACCTACAACAATCAAGTCTAGTGAGTCTAAAGACTCAGCATGCATATATCGTAGATAACAAGTAAATAAATCATAAAATTTCATGCTGTGTAACGATATCATATCGTAAAGCGTAACGTGAAAATATCTTGTCATGAGTAATTATAAATACGTGCATAACTGAACTGAAAATCGTAAGTAAAATATTTGCTCGATAGAGCCCTGTCATGAAATAGCATATAATAATTTTCTGTTGAGAATATGTTCTACGCAAGTGGCCCATAACTTGAAATGAATCGTCTGATCAGACTAAACCACAGTATACTGGGTGGTAGAGATCATCACAGCCCTTGGACTGGATATCCGTACCAATACATGAACATGAACCGGTCAGTGACCACCGGATGAAGTAATAATCCCATGATAAGCTGCAATCCCACGAACGTGAGGTGGCCACAAGCAATATCGCATATATCTCAAAAATGAACATTTTATATTTTTATTCACGTAATATAATTAAATATCCTGTTTTATTTTACCAATTAGGTTGGATCGTTCCCAGGCTCTCTGCGACCTAATTCTAACATGAAAAACATGCAAAAAACTTGACTTGACCAACATATCAAAAATCGAACTAAAAATGAGACTATTACGCCCAACAAACTTAATATTAACCATGACTCCGTACCAACACGAACAAACATCAAACCATCATTTAGTCATGATTAAAATACACCTGAAATGATGAAAAATATATACCAAGGGCTGTAATACACGAAAATGGTGCATGAAGGCCAAAATCGTGAAACGCTCTTTCGAGAGTCACTTTTGCACATTGCACCGTAAATTCTCGTACGACCTCTAAACTGAACCAAATCACAAACGGCCAAAAAGATGACCTTCCTAACTCAATAAGGCACTGTCCAATCCAAGACCATAGGCTAAAAGCCAACCAAAAACTCAAACGAGCCTCTGAACCGAAGCACAAAGTTGCTGTCAAGAAAATACAGCAGCAGCGCTTGCACTTGCATGCGTCGTTTGCAAGGCTAATGGCCATTGGGACTTGAACCACCAACCAGAGCCTCTTACCAACATCCTAAGGTGTGGCTTGAACCATGGCTAAGGGCCCTAGGCCAGCCACAATCCAAGCAACAACCGAAACAAATCACACGTTCCACTCGAGAGCCAAGCTGCACGCGTGGGACACCTTACTTGTTCTTGCTGTAATGTGTCATTCCAGTTGCCACGTGATCGACCGTGGCATGATCTAGACACCATGGGGTATTGAGTGAAACATGGCTAAGGGCTAGAAGCCAACCAATATCCACCCAGCACCCCAAAAACCGAACACCAACTCACACACCCAAAAATCTGAAGACAGAAATCGAAGGGGCTGTTCTTGTTTTAGTTTAAAAACTGAGGGGGCCATGAACTAAGCCATGAAAGGCCGACTTGGTCATGTCCTAGACATGTCAAGGAGGGATTCTAACCATGGCTACTGCCCCTAGGGCAACCAAGATCAGATCTCTCCCTTAGACAACCCAAACAAGCGAAAAAATCGAGACATAAAAAAATTACAGCATGGTGCGTTGCTGTCAAAGTGGTTTCGTTGGGATGCATGGACCGCAACCAATGGACCAACATGATCCTAATACACCCTATTACGTGTCTAGAAGCAGCATTGAGCCCCTGGAATTCGATCCATACCCTAAACCATCAAAACAACAGAAAACGTGAAGTGCACAAGGAAAGCCGAAAGAAATCTGTACATGTTTCGAATATGTTGATGTCATGAAATTTCGGTTTTCTTGCATTTAAATCATGTACATGTGATGTTTAAAAATACCTATATGGCTTGATTGAAGAGTGAAAGAAATATAAACATGCCTGGATTTGTTTTGAAAGAAAAACAAATGAAACGAAGACGTGGCGCGGCGGAGACGGAGTGCTCTTCACTTTTCACTAGTTTTCTCTCTTAATTCTTGCTAGGAGGCTCACGTTTTTTTTTCTTTCAAAGTGCACTGAAATTTCGAGAATGGTGAGAGAGAAATGGTTAGGGAAAAATGTGGGAAGGTTGCAAGATAAAAGGGAGAAATGAATCTTTCTATCTTTCTAGTTTGTGAGATAAGGAATGATTTGATTATCAAGAGATTTTGAAGGATACTAGATGGTGCACTTGGTCGAATTTTTAGTCTAGGAACAAGGGAGAAAATTACCTGATTATTTATTTGTTGGTGATTTAAAAGTGGGGGAAATTATCTATCTAGAAAAGAACAAGGAATGAGTTGTCAACTAATTTAAATATTTTAAAAGAAGGGGTGACTGAATTTTTTTGTGGTAAATGGGGATGGAATATTGCTAGATAAACATGGTAGAAATATTGCTTAAATGTTAATTAGTGGTAAATAAAATTTAGGGGATTATCTAACAAGAAAAGGATTAGGAAAGAATCAAAGGGATGGGTTGTCAAATATTTTTAATCTAGAAAAGGAGGGGGCCGATTTTTTTATCAACCAAGGTAGGGTACGAAATTGCTTAATTATTAATTAAATTAGGATTTAAAAATGAAGGGATTATTTACCATGAAAGGGATAAGGAAAGGAAATAAAAAAAAATGGTGAGTCGCCAAAATTTAAATCTTTTATAGTGTAATGGCCGAAAATTATAATAAAATGGAGGGGGAAAATTTTTTTTTAATTATTGAATTTTAAATCTCTAGTGTTTTATTTACCCATTAAATATTTTAGTGAATTAATAAATTAATTATGGAATAACATTATCTTGCATGCATGTGCACTTCACGTTTTCTGCTGTTTTGATGGTTCAGGGTATGAATCGAATTCCAGGGGCTCAATGCTGCTTCTAGACACGTACTAGGGTGTATTAGGATCATGTTGGTCCATTGGTTGCGGTCCATGCACCACAACGAAACCACTTTGACAGCAACGCACCATGCTGTAATTTTTTTAAGTCTCAATTTTTTTGCTTGTTTGGGTTGTCTAAGGGATATATCTGCTCTTGGTTGCCCTAAGGGCTGTAGCCACGGTTAGAATCCCTCCTTGACATGCCTAGGACATGACCAAGTCGGCCTTTCATGGCTTAGTTCATGGTCCCCTCAGTTTTTAAAATAAAACAAGAACAGCCCCTTCGATTTCTGTCTTCAGATTTTCGGGTGTGTGAGTTGGTGTTCGGTTTTTGTGGTGCTGGGTGGATCTTGGTTGGCTTCTAGCCCTTAGCCATGGATCACTCAATAACCCATGGTGTCTAGATCATGCCACGGTCGATCACGTGGCAACTGGAATGACACATTACAGCAAGAACAAGTAAGGTGTCCCACGCGTGCAGCTTGGCTCTCGAGTGGAACGTGTGATTTGTTTCGGTTGTTGCTTGGATTGTGGCTGGCCTAGGGCCCTTAGCCATGGTTCAAGCCACACCTTAGGATGTTGGTAAGAGGCTCTGGTTGGTGGTTCAAGTCCCAATGGCCATTAGCCTTGCAAACGACGCATGCAAGTGCAAGCGCTGCTGCTGTATTTTCTTGACAGCAACTTTGTGCTTCGGTTCAGAGGCTCGTTTGAGTTTTTGGTTGGCTTTTAGCCTATGGCCTTGGACTGGACAATGTCTTATTGAGTTAGGAAGGTCATGTTTTTGGCCGTTTGTGATTTGGTTAAGTTTAGAGGTCGAACGAGAATTTACGGTGCAATGTGCAAAAGTGACTCTCGAAAGAGCGTTTCACGATTTTAGCCTCCATGCACCATTTTCGTGTATTACAGCCCTTGGTATATATTTTCACCTTTTCAGGTGTATTTTAATCATGACTAAATGTTGGTTTGATGTTTGTTCGGGTTGGTACGGAGTCATGGTTAAATATTAAGTTTGTTGGGCATAATAGTCTCATTTTTAGTTCGATTTTTGATATGTTGGTCAAGTCAAGTTTTTTGCATGTTTTTCATGTTAGAATTAGGTCGTAGCGAGCCTGAGAACGATCCAACCCAATTGGTAAAATAAAACAGGATATTTAATTATATTACGTGCATAAAAATATAAAATGTTCATTTTTGAGATATATGCGATATTGCTTGTGGCCACCTCACATTCATGGGATTGCAGCTTATCATGAGATTATTACTTCATACGGTGGTCACTGACCTGTCATGTTCATGTATTGGTACGGATATCCAGTCCAAGGGCTGTGATGATCTCTACTGCCCAGTATACTGTGGTTTAGTCTGATCAGACGATTCATTTCACGTTATGGGCCACTTGCGTGGAACATATTCTCAACAGAAAATTATTATATGCTATTTCATGACAGGGCTCTATCGAGCAAACATTTCACTTACGATTTTCAGTTCAGTTATGCACGTAATTATAATTACTCATGACAAGATATTTTCACGTTACGCTTTACGATATGATATCGTTACACGGCATGAAATTTTATGATATATTTACTTGTTATCTACGATATATGCATGCTGAGTCTTTAGACTCAATAGACTAGATTGTTGTAGGTACTGATGAGGTCGGGGCCGAGGGCGGGGACCAGTGAGCCATCTTGGGTCGGCACTAGTAGGAACCCGAGGACCTCATTTTTCAGTTTATTTACCATTTTTATGCAAACTCATTTTTATCACAATGAACTATTTTAAGTTGTTGTTTTGAAACAGATATTTACTTCCGCTGCTATTTTAAACATTGAATCTTTTTATCAGTATATTTTATGAATGATGCATTTTATTTATTTAAAAAGAAAATTTTAAATTATTCCGCAAATTTTCAAATACGAAATACGGGCCTCTACAACAGTAGTCAAAAGGGCTCCAAACTGTGACAAACATATTACGTAGTGAAATTTGATTATCAAAGAATTGTATGACACATCAGAGGCATGAACCATTAAAATCAACTATTGTCCATTTCAATGAACATAATTTACTATTTAATGCAACACAGCATAAATAGTGCGCCAGGTTGAGTAAACAATGATCAAACGAAATAATTAAAGATCAATATATGAGTTGTGACCACACCTTATTATCTCATATAAATATGTGTAACATAGTTGTAAATTGAAAGGCATGAGAACATTAATGACTTAAAAATGAAAAATGAAGAGTAAAAGGTAAATTAGGTAGGAAAAAAAAGAGTACAAAAACAGTAGCTCGATAATTATTGAAAGGACTTCAAAACAAGCAAATAAAAGGACCTTCGGACATATAAGTACTCACCGAGAAGGACATGAAACCCAAAAAAAATCAACATGTCATCCTTGTGAAGACTCCAACTTTGCCATGAAAGGCTCATTATGAAACAAAATGACCAAATCAATTAGAATTTTTGATTATATATATTTTTCAAGCACACGGAAGAGTAATTAAGTGGTTTTACCATTAAGTTAATTAAATTTTAGGTGTGTAATATTTTTTATTTTTTAATTTTTTTATAAAATATTTCTCCATTAAAGAGTATTTACAAAAAAAATAATGCTATGAAAGGCTCAAGATGAAACCAAATGGCGAAATCAATTAGTAGTTTTGATTATATATATTTTTCAAGCAGACGAAACATTAATTACGTGTTTTCACCGTTACGTTAATTAAATTTTTGGTGCGTGATGTTTTGTTTATTTTTTTATTTTTTGGATAATAAAATGAGACCTTAAAGAAAATTTAAAAATAAATAATAATACCAAAATGATTTATTGAATTTTTAAAGAATGTGGTTGGTTGAATTGGGTGGCGGAGTTTGGAAAAAAAGTAAGAATTGTAAGACATATTTCATTCCAAATGTTTATGTAGCAATTAGGGTAGTTTTTATTTCATAAAATTTAAACATATAAAAAAATAGCATAAAACCTAATCAACAATCATGAAATAATGGTAATGGTATTTTAAATAAGAATAACAAAATTTTCATTGAATGCAAACCATATGATGATATGAAAAAATTCAATGAAAACTTGATAAATTTAGCAATGTTTGCAGAATTATGAAACCAAATATGATGTAAAATATAATAATATCCTTGTTGCAACTTAAAATGATATCAATTAAAAGGAAGCACAAGAGAATGTGAAATTGAGCAAAAAAAGTGGATTTAATTATGTGAGTAGATTACTTGTAATGTTGCTTGTCTAGTTCCTAACCTCAATTTTTTTTCAGTAAATTATAATTTGCACCAAATTGTATTGATTCTCAAACATAGAAGGCATGTAAAACAGAAAAAATTAATAAAAAATAGTTCGACTCCAGAATGCGAAGCTCAAAAAATACAGGATTTTGATATGAATTTTATTCATTGAAATTACAGTAGTTTAGATATTTCAAATTAGTCCACTGATAGATATTAAATTGAGTAAATGATAGTGATGTGTTTAAGAAGTAAAACAAAGACAAACATCTGTTCAAAACCGTGTCTCTTTCTCAATGGGTGCTTCAGTAGCAATCAAATATCCAAGCACATGCTATCAAGCGAGGGCCTATATTTATTTGTGTGAAGTAAAGAAAGTGCACAATTTTTAATAAGAAGTTACCATGTGGTGAGAAAGAGGCCAGTGAACCGCTGCTTCTTCGGCTTTAATCCTCCATGCACGATGAAATTAAGAAATTCGAAAAACACGAAAAATGAAACAAATGGATTGCAGTCAAGCACAGTAGGAGAAAAATGAACAAAGAGTAAATATGATTTGCGAAGAAGAAAGAAAAATATATTTACTATTAAGAAATTAGCCATAAATATTGAATTCACTATAAAAATGGCAGCTGGCCACCGTGGAAGCGATGGGGGAGAAGCCAAATTCGGTCTATTGGTTTCTGTTTGGTTGCTGGAAGCGAAGGGGGAGAAGCCAATTCCAAACTTTTTGCTTCCTTATTTATTTTGAATCTCCAACCCAAGAGATCATTGGAAATTGCTATAAAACCAGTTGAAGCAGAGAATCCAACATACATATATTATTCAAGAACTGGAGAAAGATCCAACTGAGAAGAAAAAAGAGGAAGATGAGGTTTGTACTAAGATTTCGAAAGATTTATATTGATGACATACGTCCTCGAATCATAGTCAATCCAAGCAACTACTGGCGTCCCACCATTGAGGTTCATATCGTTTTTCACAGAATTATCACAGAAAAATTCAATTACCGTAGGGAGTTGCAGCGACGGTTGGCAGAAGATGAAGTTTTTTTGGAAGGGAAGAGCCGGAGGCGGAGGGGAGTTGACCGACGAATTGATTATATCCGAGCCCAAATGACTAAACATAATGGATAAATACTTTGATACTAGCTGTAGTCAGATTCAAATTTACCAAGACTCAAATCAAAACATTGTCGTAGAAATGAATGCAAACCAAATAAGATTACCTTTCCAAATTTACCGTAAACTGATCGAATTTTCTATGTATTCAACGGGCTGCTGTATTTGTTGTTCTCTGCACTACAATTCTTTTTGTTCTTCCATAAATTTTAGTAGAATTTTTATGCTTGAGAAAGAGATTTATCCTAGATCTAAAAAATGAAGAAAGGGGAGTGGAGTTTTAGGCGCTATCTTCGTTTGGGAATTGGGAGAGAAGAAGATATTCTGATTAGGTTGGAACGGTGAAAAATGTGGAGAGGTAGAGTGAGGGTATTTTAGGGAGTTTAAAAAACAGACCAAGACAGTTACTCTAAGGTGCTTAGCTTTAATAAATAGTAAAAGATACTCGTTACATTTAATTTAAATCCTTTATAAACTCAACATTTAATTTAATATTTAAATTATAAATTCAACTCCTTGAATTTATCACCTCCAAAATTTTATACTCATAAATTCAACTCCTTAAATTTATTTCTCAATGTTTTCTAAAAATTTAACTCATTGAATTTATTATCTCAAAATTTTATATAAATTCAACTCCTTCAATTTATTATCTCAATGGGGACAAAATAATCTAGTACCTGTGTGACCCTCAATGGTTCAGAGATACAACTAGCCGTGGGTTCACAACTCTTTGTGATTCAGGACATAATCCTTTATTCGGGCTTACTCTAATTTGCTCCACTATATGTATCAACAATTGATCCTGAGAATGTCAGAAATAATATTTCTATTTAAACCATCGAATCATGGTAAGAGCGTCTAGTAGCATCGCCCCATGATTCCTTAGGTATTACTGATAGATTCTGCAAGAACCAGTCGGTTATGATTAACATACAGTAAGGTCCCTTCATCTCATATATCCCGATCGAATCTGCAACAATTGGTTCACCGAGGGTTTCATAATAATTCGATGACTTTGTGACATATCTATGATAATAAATAGTGGCATCGAATTTACAATCGAAGAACTCCTTCTCTAACGTACATCTCATACTCTGGCCAGAGATTTCATGCGCTATTATTTTATCTGATCACACAAGATATCACACCCGTGGGTGAGCGTTGAATTCCTGACTACAATGCAATGGCTCTTACATGCGTCGCAACTGTACTCAATCTCGCCACCTGATGAGCTTCCTAGAGTCGGTAAACGAGTCAAAGCACAACCTTAACATATAAAGCCTCAGTGTTGTCCCGGGTCATAAGGACTAATGGTGTACAATCACATGCACGGGCTTATCCTCTCGATGAATGATAACCACTTGAAAAGTCCTAGATAGGGCAGTTCTATATAATCATCATATGACTACCCATTTGCATTTTTGGACATCTCTATGCCCTTACCAAGAAACGTGGTGCACAACATCATAGATGCTAATCTCGAGCTCAAGCGACCTTTATCCATGTTTTAGGCGGCTGAATCGACTAGGAACAAATTTAGATTATACAACGTTTATAAATGAGTTTCAACATCGAATTACTATTCATTTGTATTAAAGTATAATTAAGGTCTTTATCTATGTTGATCACATGGGTATACAGATAAAGAAATAAAAAACCATGAAATAATGAATTATATTAAATTAAAGATTGTTTATTACAACTGATTCAATAATTCTCTAGCCAACAGTTGGCTTACATGGCATCTACTCTAACAATCTCCCACTTGCCCTAGAGCCAACTACCCATAAAGTTTAATCCCATTGCTTCGCGATGCTTCCCAAACAATGGACCTGGCAAGGGCTTTGTAAGTGGATTAACAACATTATCTATAGAGGAACTCTTTCGACTGATATGTCTCCTCATCTCACAATCACCCGAATGATGTGGAACTTCTTCAGTACATATTTGGATCGCTGATGAGACCATGGTTTCTTTGCTTGCGCAATGGAATCAGTGTTGTCGCAGCACACTGGGACTAGATAAACTCCATTAAGAATAACTCCCAACTCTTGGAAAAAATTTCCCAACCAAAGTACTTCTTTGACTGTAGCAGATGCAACAACATATTCAGCTTCAGTGGTGGAATCCGCAACGGTGTCTTGCTTGGAACTTTTCCAAGGGACAGACACACCATTTAGCAAAATACTAAACCAGAGGTCGATTTCGAATCATCTATGTCACATTGGAAGCTAGAATCAGTTTAGCCTTCCAATTTAAATTCTCCACCTCCATAGACCATGAAAAAGTTCTTCATCTCTATCTCTTCACCAATTTTGTAATGCCCGAGAATTTTATGATTGTAATCTGAAATGATTTGTTGATAAATTTATGTGATTATAGACGGAATGGATCGGACCGGAAAAGCCAGAAAGAAGATTGGAATTATGTGTGAGGATGAGACCTAGCCGGGTGCATATGCGCGAGATAGGCAGAGAACCTCGCGCATATGCGCGACAGGACCCGCGCATATGCGCGAGTATGGCAGAGAACCTCGCGCATATGCGCCGGGAGAGGGCGTGCATATCCGCAAGCTGCCGTAAAGACACGCGCCGAGACAGAATGTCTCGCGCATATGCACCGAGGAGGGTCGCGCATATGCGCGAGACATGCAGTGCATACATGAAGCCACTTGCCCTTACATGCACGATATATATATATATAACAAGTCCTTAGCTTTCAGAATTCAGAAAGAAATCGAGACTTCCTCCGGAGAAGATTTGAATTCCTTCTTGTATTAGAATTCGAGTTGCGAAAGATCCGCCCGTCCGATTTTCGATCTGAGTTTATTTCCGTAATCCTCTCGTTACAAGCTTCGACAAGACGTAAGTTTTATTGATTTTCTTTACGATTTGAAATTATGATATTGAAAGAATCAGATATGATTGATATATGTAGTTCTTGATATATTAGACATCGTATAATCGAAACCGGATAGAAGAACAGATACCGTATGAAATTGTTATGATTTTCAGAAAGGATTTGATTGAGATTTGATATCAGAATTGTATTGTTATTGATTATGAGTTGTGAGAATTGATATCTGATTGATATTTTATTGCTGGGTATATTGAGATTATACCGTTATGCCGTTGAAACAAAATTAGATTGAATTTTGATTATATCCAGTATTGATTGAGATTGTATAATGATATTGCACCTATTGGGAATGCCATTCCAGATTGATATTAAAGGCTTTGATGACAGATCAGAGCCGAACCCCAACGAAAGAAAGGTATAAATCAATGTTAACCGGGATATACGACTCGAGTTAGATTCGACTTGAGTTTCCCTAAACCACATACTTGTTGTTATTATTTTAATACCTTGTATTACTTGAATGTATGTGCTTATTCTATTGACTTATAGAATAGCAGAGAAAAGATTATAGATATTGAGAACGAGTCATTGGCAGAGGTGCCAAGTCTTGGGCAGAGATGCCTAGACAATGGATGTTTGGTTATATCGATGTTGCTTAGGAGTAGATCGACTTCTATTGCAGAGATTCGATATGATATGCCAACGTCCGGGAACCGGGATCCCTAGATTAGAGATGAGTCAACTCTGAGATGACGAGTCCAGAGTTTATTTACAGCTTTATATCGATTCATGTCTTTCAGATTTGATACATGCTATTGATATGTGTTTCATGCTTTTATAAGTGTTTATATGATTGCATGTATACATTGTTTATACTGGGATTATATTCTCACCGGAGTTATCCGGCTTTTGTTGTGTTTGTATGTGTGCATGACAACAGGTGGGACAGGATCAGGGTCACGAAGAGGATGAGAAATTCAAGTTTAGCGTGGAGATCTAGACTTAGGAGCATATTTAGTTTTCATCACTTGATGTAGTTGTTGAAGACTAGTGGATCTGAATATCTCTTGTACAAGACTTATACTTTATGTTGATATTTATATCAGACTGATTTCATTATGTTCTGCACTTATGTATTTTTTTTTAAAAAAATTTCGACCCAGATTAATTAAATGATCCTAATAATGATTAAGAAGACAAATTAGGTTCGGGTCCCCACAGCAGGTGGTATCAGAGCAGTAGGTTCTGTAGAGTGAGATAGAAGCTAGTGAGCGCGGTAGATTGAGTTTTCTTTCCTGCTTTTATGTGATAGCATGTCTACTGCTTTGAAAATGCATGTTTACCTGATTATCTGATTTGATTGGAAACATGTGTTATTGAGAATGAATCGGAACCGATTCTTGATCAGCAGTAAGATGATTAGAGGAGGACTGAAACAGGTTTGTTGTATTTGGTTACTAACCCTTTTGATAATCGGATATGCCTTCCTCGAAGAGTCCCAGAACAGGATAGTACCTCCGCTAATCCGATGGATATTACAGCAACACCGATGAAAATGCTACTGAAGAGATTTCAGTCGTTTAAACCGCCGAATTTGAAGGGCACAGAGAACTCTGTGGAGTGTCGGAGTTGGTTAGATGATATAGAGATGCTGTTGGATTCGTTGGATTACACTGATGAGCGCCGAGTTAGACTGATCGGGCAACAGTTGCATGACGTTGCAAAGAATTGGTGGCTCACGACCAAGAGAGCGTTGGAGCATCGAGGTACGACTATTACTTGGAATATCTTAAAGACTGAGTTTTATCAAGGATTTTTCCCAGTGTCGTATAGGAAAGACAAAGGGGCAAAGTTTGCAAATTTGAGACATGGTCAGTTGAATATAGAAGAGTATGTGGCCAAGTTCTCTACATTGCTACGATTTGCTCCACACGTTGCTGAGTATGACGAAGCTGTTGCTGATCAGTTCATTAATGGGTTGAATCCCAAGATCTTTACATTGGTGAACACCGGGCGACCGAATAATTTTTCTGATGCCCTGAATAGAGCCAAGGGAGCTGAAGCAGGCCTGATTAGGCAGAGAGGAGCTTCGTATGTTCCGCCAACACCGAGACCACAGCAACAAACTTCTACTCCATCCCAGCAACCCCCTCCCAAATTTGAGAGTGGCAGTAGCAGTGGTGGAAAGAAAGATTTCTTGAAAGCCAGAGGAAAACAGTTTAAAAAGTCTGGCAACAATTTAAAAAGTCTGGCAACAGTTCTTCTAGCTCCAGTGGTTCCCGACAAAGTTATACCGGAGCTTATTGCAGAACTTGCGGAGGAAGACATCCCACAGAGCAATGCCAAGGAGTGTTGGGTAGTTGCAATATATG